>NC_139650.1:19024896-19175896 GCF_964638095.1 Poromitra crassiceps | reverse complement strand
TTTAGATGGTCACTTATTTTGATCACATCTTTGGTACATGTTGTACGTTTATTTGATTTGATCATGACCTGTATTTATTTTACTGTGACTTGTGAATTTAAGACTAAAAAAGTAATTTACTGTACACCCTTGTATTTATTCTATTAATTTGTGCTGTAGGGTTATATGGGTGCGGGAGGGGGAGGGGATACCCCAGAAAATCTCCCTCTTTTTCACAGCCCAATGTTGAGGTAATGTTTAGGTTCCTTGTACAATTTACAGCATTAGTTTTTATGCACAGCCTGTGAGGTCCTGTTGTAGAACTTCTCACAAAAAACTAACACTATGAATGAATGAATGAAATAAAGTTTTATGTTCGTGTCAGGACAATTCCTTGACCCATCCCATATGGGATTATCAGACACATCAACATACAATAATTAACAGAACAAGAACATTCCAGTGTGTTATCCAACCAGCAACACATAATACAACCAACTGTAGATATAAAAAATGAAAAAGCAGAGTATATATACATATATATACACATACATACATCTATAGCATTAATAGAAAAATAAATTATCTATTATAGGTCGCCCTTCTCCTCCTTTCCCATGCTTTTGAGAGGTACTCAAAAATGTGATCAAAAAGAAATTCAATTAAAGCTCCGTTCTCACTTTCTATCAAATCTAAATCAGGAGTATGGACTTTTTTAAACAATATTTCACGTAGATCATGATACAGAGGACAGTATAGAATGAAATGGATTTAATTCTTCACTTCATTCAACTCACAATATTCACAGATTCTTTCTTCCTCAACTACCCCTCTGTATCTTCCTGTTTCAACTACCCCTCTGTATCTTCCTGTTTCAATGTGTAAAGGCACAATGCCACATCTTATCTGTGCACAGAGTGACCTCTTACTTTTAGACAAATTATACAAAACATTTTTTTCACATTTATAATCTTTTTAAAATAAACAATACGTTCTTAATTTTGGCTTCTGCCAGATTTCTTCAGCCCAAGACTGTAGGCATTTAGCCCGGGTTCGATATTTGAAGTCCTCCATATTCACAAACACTCTTTGAAAATAATTTTCTTCCAAACCACACAACCTCAAAAATGTCAGATACTCATTCCCCTTCAACTGACAGATCCCAAAATAAAACTTGACTGGCTACCCTGTTAGTTGGTAAATCCAGCAGCCTGTTCCAGAGACTCACCATGCTGGCCTTCCATCTAATTTCACAGGAGTCCCACCTCATATCTCCATTGACTGCCACAATCGCTGCATATTTATGAACCCCCCAAAAAAACCTGATTGCCCGATTCTGGACACGTTCATTTAACTGAAACCTTTTATAACCTCAAACCCCAGAAACATAATCCAAAACATAACATACACAAGTTTGATACAATTTGGAATATGTGAAATAACCCATATGTCTTTTAACATTTTGGTTTGACCTATAATACCTCCCAGTGCCCTACTTGCCGAGTCTGCTAGAACAGATACACCATGTAAAAAAGACATATGTTCATCAAGAAACAAACCAAGGTACAAGGTACTTATCTGTAAAGTCAAGTTGTTTGTCACCAATACAAAACTTAAAAATACTTCTTTCTTTGCCTGGATTTCTAAAGTGCATAACTTGTGTTTTCTTTTGGTTACATAATCTCCACTTATTACACCACTCACTAAGACATGTCAACATCACTTGCAGATCTTCTTCATTTCCAGAAAGCAAAATAATATCGTCTGCATAAAGAATCATATTTACAAGTACATGACCACATACAACCCCTTTACCCAGTTGCTTTACCTCTCTGGCCAAATCATTAATGAAAACAGCAAAGAAAGTTGGAGACAAAACATCCCCTTGTTTAACACCAGAGGGCGTAGGAAACCATTCTGTAAAATATTGATGATTATCATGGATCATCATTCAATGGAAAGGAATTGCTTCAAAATGTCCCCATTCTCTGGGGCGGAGTTATACAATCTCTACAACCCAGTTTCTCTGCAAAATCCCATTTAATGGATAGGATTCACCATTGGCTGTTCTCTCAACCACCCTGCCCACCTCTGCAGGCATGGGGAGGGTCTGCTTGGACCCCTGTGTCCTTAGGTTTAGGCATGGGGGGTGGGAGAGGTTAGGTTTAGGCATGGGGGGTGGGAGAGGTTAGATTTAGGCATGGGGGGTGGGAGAGGTTAGGTTTAGGCATGGGGGGTGGGAGAGGTTAGATTTAGGCATGGGGGTGGGGGAGGTTAGGTTTAGGCATGGGGGGTGAGAGAGGTTAGGTTTAGGGTTAGGCGGTGGGAGAGGTTAGGGTCTGGGTTAGGATTAGGCATGGGGCGTGTTGTGTTGTGGTCCGGTTCCCCTAGGCCGGGTCGTAACAGCGTGGGAGAGGCTTGGAGGGTTCTCCGGGGCCCGGGGGGTCGGAGACAACCCCCGAGACCCCCCGAAAGGGTCTCCAACCCCCCCTTCGGCCCGGAGACCCCCCAAAGCGACCCCAGGACCTTCACATGGTACATGGGGCCCATCCAGGTATCGGAGACCCCAGGTTTATCCATTAAATGGGCATTTTCTGGTAAACTGTGCAAGCTGGACATTAAATGGGGTTTTGCAAGTCATCTCTACAACCCCAGAGAAACTGGGTTGTAGAGATTGCAGAAGCAATTCCTTTCCATTCCATTGAATGAGGTGATACTTTTTTTTTTACTACTTATATATCAAGTGAATTGTATAGAAACAACTCACCAAAATGTACTCTTGCACAGCTGATTTCACAAAATCTTTCCACGAAGGGGGGTAAACCAGTGTGTCCCTTGTCATACCTTGGCTTTTGCTGAAATGACGCAACTGCGGCTCTTGCTAATGACTTCCCCACAGCCAACACAAGCCAAAACATGACCAAACATGCCACAATGACGTCCGCTAATCCATCCAGAATCCTTAACTGCCGTCTCAAGGCTGATCTGGCTCATAAATTGTCCAGGTTGCCGTTTTTAAAGCAGGACAAACCCCCCAGATTTCTGGCAGAACGGCATGCTGCTTGATTTGAAAAAATCTATGGAAAAAAACAAGAAAAGAAGGCGAAGAACGTCTCATCTTGCCTCACTATACTCTTTGGCTGTGCTCAGATGGAAACTTCTGATGGACGGCGCCATGACAGTTTGCCCACCGCATCAAGAAAAACGTTATATGAGAGCTACAAAATCTTTATAAATATCAACAACTAGCCAGCGCTGATGGCCTGTATGGAAACAGCGTTGTTCAAAATGGTTGAAAGTTATATAAATTTGGTCATTCAGTGGTGAACTACTTTACGGCCGTCACCTGTGTTTACCCTGCCTTTTCGACACAAAATGGCCCCCGTGAAAAGGGTCTATAGAGGACTGCAGGGATGATGTCTTTTTGTAGTCAGAAGGCGGAAGTCCCGGACTTCCTGGATCTTACACAGAAAAGTCAATGGGGTTTTAGAATGGGGATTTCACTAAAATGCATAAATTAAGGTCTGTTGTTAACAAAAGTTTATTGGAGCAGTAATTTAGGTTCAGCAGGATAATCTTCACAAATCCCCATTCTAAAACTAATGAAATCCCCATTCTAAAACCCCATTGACTTTTGCCCCGTAAGATAAGTCCGGGACTCCCGCCTTCCGACTATAAAAAGATGTCATCCCTGCAGTACTCTATGGCAGTGGTTCCCAACCTTTTTGGTCTTATGTACCCATTGAGCTGTTCTGCCATGCCAAAGTACCCCCTCACTCATGTGTGTCGATGATTTTCTGAAATTTGTTTTATTAAAATGATATTAAACTTTTAGTAGGCCTAACACATCTGATTATTAAATGAAAATCATTTGAATTACCCCCTTTAATACAATTCTAACTGATTTCAATTGGAAAAAGTCATCAGTTTTACTAAGCTGCGCCTATGAAATTACTTGGAATGATGTTTTAATCATTTTGTAAATAAATTGTAATCCCCAATCTTTCCAAGTATCCCCTGCAAGCTGCTCAAGTACCCCTAGTTGTACACGTACCCCTGGTTGGGAAACACTGCTCTATGGGACGTGAGGTGCTGTGGAGGCGACAGGCCTGTATCTGACCTGCTCCGTCTGACCTATATCCTGTGAACTCTAGGACCTCACAAACCTCACAAACAGACCGCCCATGCTCAGTCAAGCGCACCCGCAGGCGCCATTTTGCCCTGCTCTTTCCCAGATTATGAGAGAAAAAAAGCACATTAGAAAACTGTATGGTGCTGAAAACTCATGGACACTAGCCTGCATGTTTTGTTAACCCAGTTTGAGCTGACGTGGTTCAATAATGTGCATCTGGGCAAGTCGTGGGGAAGCTGTTGAAAGGATAGACCTTGCCTGCCATCTAGTGACAGGAGTTTAGCATTGCATTGTGTTTCTTGCCTCTAGGTCTTAATGTGCTCCTTTGTGTTTGCAGTGTTGTTTTCAGTGTCTGTGTTGGACTTGCAGGAGTTAAGATCATTTCTGATTCCATGAAACAAAATAAGATCTTAATCTCATTGATATTCATAGAGCAGCTATTCAAATTATAGCATGTTGCACGTTGGAAGGAAAAAGAAGCATGTGTTTTCTCTCTCCTCTGTAGGCCATCAAGACCTGAGAGTGTGCAGGTTTTCATTCAAACCAGTCACTACAGCAGCTGATTTCTCTGATTACTGGGACCTCCTGCTTTACCCTGAATGGTTTTAGGCGTTTGTTTGTTTTAAATATTCCTCTAAATATGGCTAAAAGTCCAAAAAACTTCAAATTTTTTTCGGCACTGCCCTGGCGGGCAGCACCGAGAGTCCCCTCCTTACACCTCCCCCTACTTAAAAGTACTTCCAGCGCGGATGCCCCCAAACCCCCGCCCCTGGGAGGGGGCCCCTAATCTATATCCTGCTTAGGGCCCCCAGATGGCTAGGGCCGGCCCTGTATCCGTTCAGCAATCATGAGCAAACAGTACGGCAACGAAGACTTCGGGCCCTATCGTTGCATCGGCGCAGTTTCTAGGCCGAGCGGCAGGCGCAGATCAAAGCAGTGGGCGTGGACAGGCGCACTTGATATCGTCGTGCTGGCGCTAGATGCAGCCCAAAGCATTACAACCACGCCTTTTAGGCGTAAAATTATGCACTGTCATGCTCATTGGATAAGTGCAATAAACGAATGGCACGCTTGCCTTTTTAGCTCCAATTCCACTGGTCCCGCAAAACCAGATGAAACCCAAGCCTCTGATCCCCCCCCCCCCACCTCCCTTCATCCCGTCTGTCTCCATATATCGGCTATTATTCCATATTATGATGCTTCTCAAACCAATCTAACTGCAGTTTAAATAGCCTACTGCAAGCATGTAAATACGCTACACTATAGCAAGATCAAAGTGAAAATAATGTTCTATGCATCAGCTAGAAAAATATAGCCTATTAGATTGGTGAAAGTTTGTCCAGAAAGATATCATTTTCTCTCGCCTGCTGCAGGAAGGATGATGCACATAAATATACCCTACATTATGTCAAGTCATTGCATAAATGTGTTTTTATTGTAAAACTAAATGTGAAATAGGGCCAAGTTATTGGAGGGACATCACAGTATAGCAGATGCCATTAGAAGCGCGTTCCGAAGCGCGTTCCGCTGTTACTTCTCTAAATCACGTTAACTCGACAAGGGGTATATATAGGCCCAGGAGGACATATATGTTTCACATAGGGTGGTGTTTTCATTTCGATGTTTTATTTGGTCCAATATTGAAATGTTGACAATGGCAGGCTGTGTTACCATTACACATTAATTTAGAACTACCTTTTATATCTATTTTGGCTCATTTGGTGGCTATTTAGTAGCGAAATGAAGAAACACAATGCATGCTGGGAACTCAGAGAGAGAGAGAGAGAAGGGTGACAGAGAAGAAGCAGTGAAGGCACAGAATAGGCCTGCTTTTCAAAAGCGCAAAGCGCTAAATGTAGGCCAGGTCCCAAGATATCACTAGGCTGGTATTTAGCGCCGACACGCCCACTTTGGGACTGCGCCACGCCCATTCGGCCTAAAGCGCATTTGGCAGCCTAAAGCCTATTGCTATCTTGCCGAAACAGGCGCAAGGCACGTTTTTTTGCGGTTAAGGCCCGTAATAGCGCCGATGGCCTGTGGGAGAATAGAGCCCTTCCTCTCCAAACTCATCGCTCAGGCCTGTGTCTCCATCTTCCCGCTAGAATCCAGCAGCTTCAATGTTGCCAACGTTAGAGTATACAAGATCTTGGGTTGTGGGTTGACGTCCTCCTCCATGCTACATGGCATGGCGTTCAAGAAGGAGACAGAGGGAGATATCACATCAGTTAAAGATGCCAAAATTGCAGTTTTCTCCTGCCCCTTTGATTGTATGGTGACAGAGACCAAGGGCACAGTGCTGATAAATAATGCCCAGGAGCTGATGAACTTCAGTAAGGGAGAGGAGGACATGATGGAGGCGCAGGTGAAGGGCATCAAGGAGGCCGGTGCCAACGTGGTGGTGACTGGGGGCAAGGTGGCCGACATGGCACTGCACTACGCCAATAAGTACAACCTCATGGTGTTCAGATTCAACTCCAAATGGGACCTGAGGAGGTTATGCAAGACCGTGGGAGCTGTAGCACTTCCCAGGATGACCACTCCTACTCCAGAGGAGATGGGTCACTGTGACAACATCTACCTGACGGAGGTGTGAGACACCCAGGTGGTTGTCTTCAAACACGAGAATGAGGATGGTGCCATCTCAACGCTGGTGATCAGAGGTTCCACTGACAACTTGATGGATGACATTGAAAGGGCCGTTGATGATGCAGTCAACACTTTCAAGCTTCTCGTCGGGGACAAGCGCTTGGTACCTGGAGCTGGAGCCACTGAGATTGAGCTGGCCAGACAGATTGCCTCTTATGGAGAGTCCTGCCCCGGTCTGGAGCAGTATGCGATCAAGAAGTTCGCACCGCGCCCTGGCTGAGAACTCTGGTGTGAAGGGAAGCGAGCTCATCTCTAAACTACGCTGTGCATCACGAGGGAAACAAAAACATCGGTTTTGACATTAAGGGAGAAGGCTCTGCTGTGAAAGACATGCTTGAGGCTGGTATTCTGGAGCCTTACCTGGTCAAACACTGGGGCATAAAACTAGCTACCAACGCTGCCATCACAGTACTGAGAGTGGACCAGATCATCATGGCCAAACCTGCAGGGGGACCCAAAGCTCCCCCAGGGCAAGAAGGACTGGGACGAGAATGACTGAACCTGATGTTGTCCAACCCTCGGCTCTGTTACCCTGACACGTCAAACACGGAATCACAATGCTTTTCTACTTGTTTATTTAAAGTTCAACAGTCCGGTTTATTTTGTAGAAAGTCGCCATACATAGGTTAAGAACAAATTGTGAAAGTAAAATGGATGGATGGCACTGTTTGCTTTTTATGTTTTAGTCCCAAATAAAAGGCACTTGTGCTGTACAATAAAATAAGAAAAGAAAAATGCTGGTAATGATGGCATCAGTGAGTGAAATATAAACTATGGTTTATTTGTTTAACTATAAACTCGTTTGGTGTCATGCCCTGACACAAACTGACTGCTTCTGTGTGTGTGTGTGTGTGTGTGTGTGTGTGTGTGTGTGTGTGTGTGTGTGTGTGTGTGTGTGTGTGTGTGTGTATTGAAGGGATAAATGGCAAGCTGTATGGTAACCTCCATGGCCTGGTGATGACGGAGGGCCAGAAAGTCGACTGGTACCTCCTGGGCATGGGCAACGAAGTGGACATGCACACTGTACACTTCCATGCTCAGACTTTCACCTACAAGGTACCTTCTCCACCACCACCACCATCACCATCATCATCACAGTCTAAAAGTGCACGCTTATTTAGAGCCTAGTTCCATAGTTTTTACTTTGATTTAAATTGTTCTCTTCTTTTGTGCTGTTATTTGACAATAGTAAATATTGATGTTGTGTCATGTACCCTATGAAGACTAGCTCATATTTCTGTCTGCTAAAATAGTGTCATTGCACATTAATGTCTAGGGTGTAATATGTGAAGGTCTTACACCCAGATAAAAAGCTGACTCATGTATGGTTGGCATGATCATGCTTTCACTTTCTCAACTCCATGCTCACTTCCTCCTCTGTGTTGTCTCTGTCACCAACCGTGTGTGTGTGTGTGCGTGCACATCAGACGGATCATGATCATGCTTTCAGTTCCTGAACTCCATGCTCACTTCCTCCTCTGTGTTGTCTCTGTCACCAACCGTGTGTGTGTGTGTGTGTGTGCGTGCACATCAGACGGATCATGATCATGCTTTCAGTTCCTCAACTCCATGCTCACTTCCTCCTCTGTGTTCTGTGTGTGTGTGTGTGTGTGTGTGTGTGTGTGTGTGTGTGTGTGTGTGTGTGTGTGTGTGTGTGTGTGTGTGTGTGCGTGTGTGCGTGCGTGCGTGCACATCAGACGGACCGTGCGCATCGTGCAGATGTGTTTGATCTCTTCCCCGGGACTTTCCAGACAGTGGAGATGGAGGCCGGAAATCCTGGGACTTGGTTGCTCCACTGCCATGTGACTGACCACATTCATGCCGGCATGGAGACCACTTTCACCATCAGAGGTGTGTGTGTGTGTGTGTGTGTGTGTGTGTCTGGGTCTGTGTGTTTTAATTCCAGAAAAGTCCTCATAATGGAAAGATCATTCTTAATCATAATCTAACTAAATTAACTGGAACAACTCATAAAGCATTATTATTAGTATTAATATTTATACTATTCAGATTTCTAATGCATTTAAAATTTGACATCATTATGGCCACCTATTTCAACACACTGCACGGACATTTTAGATGTAGATGCATATCAATCAGTTGCTAAATTTTGTAATCACTAGAACTGATCTAATATTCCATCTATCACAACTTAGTTTGTTATAAGTGAACCTATCAAGAATCAGCCAATTATTCACTTGAAAGTATGTGAGGAATATGAAGGAAGATCAGACTTTGATGCTGCCGATGTGAAACTATCTTGGGGGATGATGGCAGCAGGCATTTGCTGCTGGGTTTTTACAATGGCTATAGACCTTATTCGATAACCCTGGACGGCGCCATATTGTTGACAAACCGCAGCCGTAATGTAGGTCTAGCCGAGCGTATAGCAACAGCTATGGCTTTGTGAAAGAGAAGTGATGAAAAAATAAGTTTGGTCGGAGGTGCGGACCCCTATAAAAAACGGACTTGGAGTAAATATAACTCATTATATTGCCAGGTATAACGTACCGGACATTGTGAATACAGTATTGGCATAGGCTACACACGTCTCAGGAGCTGAAGGCTTTCAAATCCCTTGAGTCCTAGCTATAACTATTTCATCTGTGGCAATTGGTCTGACATTTTTACTTTTGTGCCACCAACAACATCATCATCATCATCATCATCATCAAACATTGTCGTGACAGCAAAGGTAAATAACCCTAACGTTAAATGTTTGTTTGATCTGACCCTTGCTTGCATGACCCCAATGTTTGATACTAACGTTACCCTCATAGTCTCTTTCCCTTCACGTTTGTGTAGCTAGTAGCTAACACCCAGGCTTTTATTGCTGCTATTACTACAGCCGTGTAACACAGC
This sequence comes from Poromitra crassiceps, assembly GCF_964638095.1. Taxonomy (NCBI): domain Eukaryota; kingdom Metazoa; phylum Chordata; class Actinopteri; order Beryciformes; family Melamphaidae; genus Poromitra; species Poromitra crassiceps. The sequence continues at coordinate 19,166,277 of NC_139650.1, read as the reverse complement.
ACACTATCGCTGTTGTGAAATAGCTCCTGACGCAGTAAAACGGCATTAAATAGGCTAGTAAGTAACGTTGGCTAGCGTCCTAAGCTATGACAGCTGTCAGTCACTTTTAAACAGCGCGCTGCGGAATGTCAACAATATGGCGGCGGTGGGCGTGCCCGTACGTGAGTTACGTCAATCGAATAAGGTCTATACTGTATGTCTTTAAGTCTTCCCATACAGTACAACTCTAATGCCTTCATACCCAACGTTCCTAATTTGCTTGCCCAAGGTGCTGGGCAAGCAAATGCTTTGTTATTTAATTCAACTAAATAAACTTTGTAAAAGTAATGGTAACTTCATGACCCAAAAAGTAATTTAAGACCTGGCAAAATCTTAATACATCCTTTATTATATAAAAAGGAGCAAGTGGGCAATATCTGTTTCAATTTTTGTCCCACTGATGATGTCACAATGTCTATGACATCATTATTGACCAAAATCATCTTATGACAACACTGATGATGTCATAGGCACTGATGATGATGTTACGCTGCTAACTAACCTAGCTCGTACTAAGTCCTAGTTTCCCCACTAAGGTTAATCAGCCCGTAAACTGGCGCTTCCCTACGTGTGGTTTTAACGTGAAAGTATGACTACCTGGGTGAATGTAATTCTACCTTAGGGGTATCATGCATGTTTGGCTCACCCAAGGCTTGTCTGTGTTGTTGCCTTGGTGTGGCTGCGACCAGCTCGTGCCTGATCAGACGAGCCCTTCTCAGCTGCTGCGTCTGTTCAGCTCGGCCAGCCCGCTCTCAGTATGGACGTTCAGGGGTTAGGGGAAAAAGGTGTATCCGTGGTCCGTGTGGTGGAGGTTGTTGCAAAAACAGTCTCTGTTGTGCAAGAGTCCGCGTTAGCGTCTTAGCGTCCTCGCTCCTCACGGTGTGCTCGCCACTCCCAAAAGTCACCGAGAGCGCGGCCCAGCTGCGACCTGTTAAAGAATCAAACAACACTCCACCCCTTTTGTGTGACGTCAGTCTATCCCTAGCTATAATCTACGCTGTCCAAATCACACCTATCATAACGGAACGGAACCACATCTCCCAGCTAATAATAAATACCATATCGTAACAATGATGTCATAGATATTGTGACAAGGGGCCGATACCCTAGCTTTACTTTATATAAATAAATGCAGTCGAATTTAAAGATGAGCTGAACCCAAGTGGTGCAAGGGTCAGAGACGTATCGGACTGAAAACAAATCTTGCCTGAGATGACAGAGGTTTGAGAGGCGGGCCATAGCGTGTTGATGATTTGATTTGACAATTCCGGGGACTGGATTTGGCGTTGGCCAATCCTGGCATGTTCTGTCCCCATATCGAGTGGGATTCAGCGTGTTGTGGCGCTACGCCAGGGCCGGCACCAGGATGAAATGACTAAGGGGGCGGTTATAACTGGGGAGGGGGCTGATATTTTTATATCGTAAAACATAGGTTAGAGGCGCAGCTTATGAACAGGCAATGCAGGCAATTGCTTAGGGCCCCAGGCCATTAAGGGGCCCCTGATGGCTGAGAAACTTTACTCCACAGCAGTGACCGCAACTCCCTCCCCATAAACAACCAATGGACGATTTGTAATGACATTGAAACCTCCCTAAAGAGGCCCCATGTAATTCCCATCATACTCGTATGATTCATGTACATTCTCTTGAATTGAAAGTGAAACATACATTCAAGAGAATGTATGTGAATCATGCACGTTTGACAGGAATGATTCACGGTCACTTTCACTTTCACTTTCACTTTCAATTCAAGAGAACATAATTATGTGAATCCTTCCTGTCAAACTTGCATGATTCATGTACTTTCTCTTGAATTGAAAGTGAAAGGAACGCTGGTTGGAAGGGGCCCCTTGGAATTTTTGCCTAGGGCCCCAACAGACTCTAGAATCACCACTGAGGTTATATACCCGCTATGCCTGTTTCTGGACTTTTTAACCATAATAACCTCTGAAAAGCGCAATAACAACACAAGAAAGTCTACTATTCAAAATCAAATAAATCATTTATTTCACAGCAGCAGATTAAGGCATTAATAGAGCTGAGCTTTGCATAACATGAAATGCGGGACCTGTCTGGAGCACTCTGAACATATATTTCTATGAAAAGTCATAGAATAAACAATTGCTGCAAAAATCAACAACTAAACAAAATAATAGCCAGTCAGTGCCAGGTTCATTAAATTAAAGAAATAAAGTGATCAGATGTGTTGTCTCCGTCTTTCTGCCCTTGTGACAACCAAAGCACAGCAAATAGGGCTTCCCTGCCAATTCTGAAACAACAGAGCTATGTTTATAGGGGGTAGCCTATATTAACTTAAACTGATCAAATTTGATGAAGACTGCAGAAACAGCAGCCGAAACATGTCAGGTACAAACATTGCCTAGCTGGCCTTTATCCACCTTATTTTTGAATGCCCCACTGTAAAAAATACTTGTGGGAACAAGGTCCGGTTTAACGTGACTCATTGTTGCAGCTTGCCATTTCCTTTGTTATACTCTGGCTGCAGACCCGAATTATAAACCGGAAGTTGGAGTCCGTTATAAAAGTTATAAATATAGTCACGTTATAAACAACTAACCAACGCTGCGGGTCCGTATGGAAACATAAGTTAAAACAGTGTAAAAATTACACCGGAAGCGGAAGAAGCACCCATCAGGCATCATGGCAGCTAGAAATAAGGTGGATAGATGAACTATTCTATGAACTGTTCTTCTAATGTTAGGCTATATATGTTAGCTAGCTACTGATCCTGTTGGCAACTGTAGGCCTACAGTAAGTGCAACATTACATTTCAAATGTACGTATGTTTAAGCCTTTACCACACAGGTGGTTTTATTTAATGCCAGGCTTGGAAATATAACTTTTGTGGGGGGTTTTAGGATTATAGACAATAAATGCTGTGTAGCATGCTGCTACATTGATGTTGAGCCCAGATAGCATCTCAGACAAATCTTGCCCATGTATCCTATGCAGAATCCTGAATACCGAGGTTTTCCATTGCATTTTTCCTAGTAGGAAGTCAGAATTTTCAACATCCCTGTTGGACTTAGTACACATAATGACCAATTAACCACAAGACTGTTATAGTAATATTGACACGAATGTTATCTGTAACAGATTTTTAAGTGTGACAGTTGAAGTAGGCTATATTTACTGTGAACTGTAATTGCTTTCTGAGATTTATTTTCTCTTTAAACTGCAAGGTATTTAATGCTTGAACGGTCATATGATTACATTTAGATTGGCGGATCTTATTATTCTCATTATCTTTTTGCTTTCGGCCAAGCTCAGGAGAATGGCAGAGAGAAACGAGTCAATGTACAGGCACGTTGTTTAAATTTAATCTGACTCTCCTTTTCCATGACTTTTAATGTAAAAAATGCTAATTGTTCATGAATGTCACAAAATATGTCACAAGCCTTTTATAAGTGCCATCTATGTAAATCCACCTACAAAGAAAGGGTTGCCATGGGAGGGTTACTATGTACTACTAAGTACTATGGGTACTGGATATATGTTTATATGTACCACTACCCACCTCTTGGTAAAGTACCTAATAGTAGGCCTACCCTATAGATGCAATTTGTCTTCACATACTACATTTTTTGGGAAGTATTGTACTTGTGTGTGATATAGAAGGCCTCAAGTGTGCGTGCTCTGATTACTTTCAAGAGTAACAAACAAGACGGTAGCCTTGGCATGATAGAAAATCCCTCTGAAGAGAGCACACTCGAGGTCTTAAGAGTTGAAACCTGAAGCAACGTAATAAAAACTTGACGGCATTCCACACTGTCTCACTCCCCTCTTTCTTTCTACCTTTACTTATTCTTTCTTTCTTTCAATCTCCATCTTTCTCCCCTCTCACTCCTCTATGTTGAGCCCTCCTCTCTCCTATGTCCTCTCCTTATCCCCTCTCCTATGTCCTCTCCTTATCCCCTCTCTTCTGCCTTGCTTCCTGTTGCGTCTCCTCCTCTCTGTCCTTGCCGTTCAGATGCAATGGGTGGCGGCTCGGGCCTGGGCACCGGTGCCATTGTGGGGATACTGATGGTGGTGTTCTTCCTGCTGCTGCTGGGCGTGGACGTCACCTGCTACTTCCTCAACAAGTGCGGCCTCCTCATGTGCATCGCCGTCAACTTCTGCGGAAAGGCCGGCCCGGGTGCCAAGAACAAGGACATCGAGGAGGGCAAGGCAGCATTCACGTAAGTTAGCATGGCCTTTTGACCTGTGACAGCTTATAACTTATTAGTGATGTAATGTTAAATACAAAGGAGGGGAAACCTTCTGTCCATGAGCATCATCAAGTCAAGTCAAGTCAAGTTTATTTGTATAGCACATTTCATACACAGAGGCAATTCAAAGTGCTTCACATAAAATGGTTGACAGGAAAAGAAAAGAAAAGAAAAGAAGAGAATAAAATGGACATTTAATCCATCAAGGAAGGACATCATCAAGGAAACAACCACTGATATGAACAAAAATTAAGCAGGAACAGTAACTGAGTGCTGTGGAATGGGAGCACAAGCACATCTATGTTCCCTCAGTCCTATGTTCCCTCAACCCTATATTCCCTCAGTCCTATGTTCACTCAATCCTATATTCCCTCAGTCCTATGTTCCCTCAGCCCTATGTTCCCTCACTCAGCCCTATGTTCCCTCAGCCCTATGTTCCCTCAGTCCTATGTTCCCTCAGTCCTATGTTCCCTCAGCCCTATGTTCCCTCACTCAGCCCTATGTTCCCTCTGCCCTATGTTCCCTCAGCCCTATGTTCCCTCACTCAGCCCTATGTTCCCTCAGTCCTATGTTCCCTCACTCAGCCCTATGTTCCCTCAGTCCTATGTTCCCTCACTCAGCCCTATGTTCCCTCAGTCCTATGTTCCCTCACTCAGCCCTATGTTCCCTCACTCAGCTATGTTCCCTCAGTCCTATGTTCCCTCAATTGTATGTTCCCTCACTCAGCCCTATGTTCCCTCAGCCCTATGTTCCCTCAGCCCTATGTTCCCTCAGCCCTATGTTCCCTCAGCCCTATATTCCCTCACTCAGCCCTATGTTCCCTCTGCCCTATGTTCCCTCAGCCCTATGTTCCCTCACTCAGCCCTATGTTCCGTCAGCCCTATGTTCCCTCACTCAGCCCTATGTTCCCTCAGTCCTATGTTCCCTCACTCAGCCCTATGTTCCCTCAGTCCTATGTTCCCTCACTCAGCCCTATGTTCCCTCAGCCCTATGTTCCCTCAGCCCTATGTTCCCTCACTCAGCCCTCTGTTCCCTCACTCAGCCCTCTGTTCCCTCACTCAGCCCTATGTTCCCTCAGCCCTATGTTCCCTCAGCCCTCTGTTCCCTCACTCAGCCCTATGTTCCCTCAGCCCTATGTTCCCTCACTCAGCCCTATGTTCCCTCAGTCCTATGTTCCCTCACTCAGCCCTATGTTCCCTCAGCCCTATGTTCCCTCAGCCCTATGTTCCCTCACTCAGCCCTCTGTTCCCTCACTCAGCCCTCTGTTCCCTCACTCAGCCCTATGTTCCCTCAGCCCTATGTTCCCTCACTCAGCCCTATGTTCCCTCAGCCCTATGTTCCCTCAGCCCTATGTTCCCTCACTCAGCCCTATGTTCCCTCAGCCCTATGTTCCCTCACTCAGCCCTATGTTCCGTCAGCCCTATGTTCCCTCACTCAGCCCTATGTTCCCTCAGTCCTATGTTCCCTCACTCAGCCCTATGTTCCCTCAGTCCTATGTTCCCTCACTCAGTCCTATGTTCCCTCACTCAGCCCTATGTTCCCTCAGTCCTATGTTCCCTCACTCAGTCCTATGTTCCCTCACTCAGCCCTATGTTCCCTCAGCCCTATGTTCCCTCACTCAGCCCTATGTTCCCTCAGTCCTATGTTCCCTCACTCAGCCCTATGTTCCCTCTGCCCTATGTTCCCTCAGCCCTATGTTCCCTCACTCAGCCCTATGTTCCCTCAGCCCTATGTTCCCTCAGCCCTATGTTCCCTCACTCAGCCCTATGTTCCTTCAGCCCTATGTTTCCTCAGCCTTATGTTCCCTCACTCAGCCCTATGTCCCCTCACTCAGCCCTATGTTCCCTCACTCAGCCCTATGTTCCCTCAGCCCTATGTCCCCTCACTCAGCCCTATGTTTCCTCAGCCTTATGTTCCCTCAGCCCTATGTTCCCTCAGCCCTATGTTCCCTCAGCCCTATGTTCCCTCACTCAGCCCTATGTTCCCTCAGCCCTATGTTCCCTCACTCAGCCCTATGTTCCCTCAGTCCTATGTTCCCTCACTCAGCCATATGTTCCCTCAGTCCTATGTTCCCTCACTCAGCCATATGTTCCCTCAGTCCTATCTTCCCTCACTCAGCCCTATGTTCCATCAGCCCTATGTTCCCTCAGCCCTATGTTCCCTCACTCAGCCTATGTTTCCTCAGCCTTATGTTCCCTCAGCCCTATGTTCCCTCAGCCCTATGTTCCCTCAGCCCTATGTTCCCTCACTCAGCCCTATGTTCCCTCAGCCCTATGTTCCCTCAGCCCTATGTTCCCTCAGCCTTATGTTCCCTCAGCCCTATGTTCCCTCACTCAGCCCTATGTTCCCTCAGCCCTATGTTCCCTCACTCAGCCCTATGTTCCCTCAGTCCTATGTTCCCTCACTCAGCCCTATGTTCCCTCAGCCCTATGTTCCCTCACTCAGCCCTATGTTCCCTCAGCCCTATGTTCCCTAGTCAGCCCTATGCTCCCTCACTCAGCCCTATGTTCCCTCAGTCCTATGTTCCCTCACTCAGCCCTATGTTCCCTCAGTCCTATGTTCCCTCACTCAGCCCTATGTTCCCTCAGTCCTATGTTCCCTCACTCAGCCCTATGTTCCCTCAGTCCTATTTTCCTCAGCCTTATGTTCCCTCAACCATATGTTCCCTTTGATCAGTACCTAACATAATATTTATTTTCCCAGGATGCCAAATGCATGACCCGCCCTACTCTGCCTCTGATTGGGTTACCCTGATATTCGACCCTAACCGTAACCAATAATCACTCCTCATGCCTAGCCAATCATGACTCGCCATGCTTAAATGTAACCCAATCAATGGCAGAGTAGGGCGCATCATGCCCTCGCCGTCCTAGGAAAAGAAATTCTGCGTACCTACCCTTAACATTTATTTATCCAAACAGTTAATTTTATGTTAGTGTGAGCCGAATTAAAACGGTTTTCATTCTGTCATACATTAACCCATTTCTCATTGCATAGGCTCTGACATTCATAACACAACATCAGAAAGGAATATTTTATTTACGTTAATCAGCCTGTTTTGATTGGTGGCTGATTGATTGGTGTGTGTGTGTGTGTGTGTGTGTGTGTGTGTGTGTGTGTGTGTGTGTGTGTGTGTGTGTGAGAGAGAGAGCTGTATCAATAATTGAATGTTAGTGGTGACTCTGTTGCCTTCTGACAACAGGAAAGATGAATCTAAGGAGGCCATTGTGGAGGTGAGGGCGGAGAAGGAACACAGCCCCAACCAAGAAGGAGGGGGTCCCACTGAGCCCAATGAGACCACCCCTTTGACAGAACCTGAGTGAGTACCCCACCATCACAGGAACACACCACTTGCCCAACCTGGGGTTTGTCCTGGGCTTGGGCCTATAACTTCGGACAGACCCCAACTGTTATTACTCTCTCGTGGGAGTTATGGGATAATACTGGTACAGAGTTGGCAGTTAATTTAAATCACTACAGTAAAATAACTTGTATGACAGGTTCAAACTCTTAGGGCCCTATCTTCGTACGGCGCTATGGTTTGCGCTGCCGTTTGCGCGCCTCTTATTGCTATCTTCCCTGCGTCTTAAGCTATCGTCTGCCTCCACTGTCCAGTTTTGTGCTGGGGTCTAAGCGCAGACACAGAAGTACGCGTTCCCAGGCGTGTCCATGGGCCTCTAGCCTATCATCTGTCTCGCGCAAGTGTCATTTAGCGCTGTCGGGAAGATACCATCGGTATGTTCCGAGCGCAAAGAGAGGTTTGGGCGTTGCCCGTTCCAAAAATGTATTAGAAAAAGGGGCCTTGGGTGCTCTCAATTTTAACGGCAGCAAATAGCTGGTCTTAGCGCAAACAACCCCACTACGCCAGACGTACGCCTGAGCGCACACAGTATTCTCCGTGCAGTGCAGGAAATCCTTGCTTGGATACATTACGCACGGCATGGATGTCTCTCTCTATCTCCAACACTTTGCGCACGCAGACACTCTTCCCAAATGAGAATTTGTTTGTCTGGTTTTATTAGGCTACATAATTCCCGACCATACAGGTCTGTGGTGTAACATTAGATTACTTTAGGTAGGAGAGGGTAGGAGAAAATAAAAAGCAAATGTTGATCTTTTCCAACCATTATACGTTTAATAGCACCGCAATAGCCCTCTCCACTTCCCTCGTCGGGAGGAGACAAAGAGAGACACACGGGGCATACTGCCTCACCTCGTAATAGCTAGTAACCTATAGGCCTAGCTACTGCAAAAGTTAACTGTTGAAAATTCGATGTGTGGTTTTGTCACGAGTAGCCTACAGTGAAGTCCCTCTCGCCATCAAACAGACAGTGACGGAAGCATGTGTCTTTATGTGCGCCAAGGGGAGAATGACGGACTAAATTGGTGGGATTCGATGTACCGTATATATATTAATAGAAACGAATAGAAAATAGCTGATTAATAAAATGTGTGCTGGTGGAACGAAATTCAACTTCAAATAGAGCAGCATCACTCATCGCGGCTCTCAGTACACTGCAAAATTACGCATGCAGTATACCCCCGCAGTGGAGATGCAGGAGAAGAGAGCCCGAAAAGGGATAAGCATACGTCCATACAGTCAGACGTTTGGGCAGCAGCCCTTTTTCAGCGTGTGAAATGGCAATAATACACAGGTGATTCACAGGTGGGCATGAGCACGTTATTTGATTTCTATGCACGACAGCCTCACATCTCTCTCTCTCTCTCTCTACCTCTCCCCATCAAGGCTATCTTTTCTCTCTCCCTCTTTCTCTCTCTCACTCTAGTCCCTCGCAGTGAGGAGGAATCTGGGCATGACCACACCTCCACAATGCTTTTGGGCATAAACACGCCTATACGGAGATGTGCGCCGAGATGACGTGAAGCGCAGCGGGCTGACACGCCCACAATTAGGGCTTTGCGCGGCGCTATTCCAGCGCAAAACGGGCGCTAACGCAAAATGACCGCCGTTGGGAAGATAGGGCCCTTAGTCATCTTAATCCTACAGGGTTCCCATGGGTCCTTGAAATCCTTGAAAGTTTGTGAATTTGAGATTTAACAAAAAAGTAACATTGCTAAATAGGCTACATTCCACTGTCTGCATGTAGTCTGCCATCACTATAACACAGCACAGTGGAGAAGTGTTCACACATTCAAGCCTCTCTCTCTCTCTCTCTCTCTCTCTCTCTCTCTCTCTCACGCGCTCTCTCTCTCTCTCTCTCTCTCTCTCACTCTCTCTCTCTCTCGCTCTCTCTCTCTCTCTCTCTCTCTCTCTCTCTCTCTCTCTCTCTCTCACTCTCTCTCTCTCTCTCTCTCTCTCTCACTCTCTCTCTCTCTCGCTCTCTCTCTCTCTCTCTCTCGCTCTCTCTCTCTCCCTCTCTCTCTCGCTCTCTCTCTCTCTCTCTCTCTCTCGCTCTCTCTCTCTCTCTCTCTCTCGCTCTCTCTCTCTCTCTCTCTCTCTCTCTCTCTCTCTCTCTCTCTCTCTGTCTCTAATTGTTGTATGTGAGCTTCTGCAAAGCATATATCCCACTATAAAAATTCTCAGTGTTGTAACAGTAATTAACCTTGATCTGTGTCTCAAACTATGCCATATTGACTCATTGAAATTGAGGAAATCTGGCCTTTAAAGTCGAGCTGAACCCAAAAATGTTTTTATTTTATTTTTTTATTTTAGTTCAAATACCTAGGTATTCAGTGCAAAAATCTAATTTCTTTAGTTTTTCACACTTTTCACATCAAAAGTTAATTTTTCAAGATTTCATTCATAACAGTAATCTACAGTTTGCTGACGTCACCTAGTACTATCACATTTCTACACCATTTCAACCAATCAGATCACGACATGGCAGCTGTCAATCAAATCTTCATTTCAGGATAATTTTCTCTTCCAAATGAAGGGGGAAATGGCGCCTAGTGCCTGTCATCTGGCAGAATTTCTAGCCCATAAACTAACTACTAACTTGACCAATTATGCAAACTAAATCAAACGGTAATGTCTAAGAATGCAAAGAAATGTAACTGGCTCATTAAAACTCGCATTCCAGGAATATTATTTACCGCAATAGCGACACCAGGAATATTATTTACCGCAATAGCGACAATGGCGCGCGCCTCAGAGAGCCTGGTTGTCAGGGGGTCGCACCTCGGAGATTCCAGGCCAACGGGCTGCACTCTCCGCTCGGCAACATGAAGGCAGCTGGCTGCCTGCGGCTCGCTGAACTCCACTCAGCCACTAACCTCGCGTCAGCAGGCTCTTCCCGAGGAGAGCGCCACAACACGCTGAATCCCACTCGATTTGGAGGCGGAACACGCCAGGATTGGCCAAAGCCCAATCCAGTCCTCAGAATTGTCAAATAAAATAATCGACATGCTACTCTGACCCGCCTCTCAACCTGTCATCTCAGACAAGTTATCATTTCAGTCTGAAACGGACTCCGACACACGCGACGAACGGGTTCAGTTCGACTTTAAAGTCCTTGAAAAGTCCTCGAATTTGATGTTTAAGAAGGTGCGGGAACCCTGATCCTAAAACTCTGATCTCCTGTCGTTTTTTAGTTTGCCATATTATTTGTGATAGTTTTGTGTGCACCCCTCACTCCACAAAGATGTTGTGTAGAGTTTCCTTTGACACTGCACATAGAACTCACTGTGTTTCTGCCTTGACCCTTGACCCTTGACCTTCACACCCCCTCTACCCCTTTATCTCTCCTGTTGCCCTTTTCTTTCTTTCCTCACTTTCCCGGTGGCTCTGTGTCCGCTCCCTGCTTCTCCTCCTCCTCCTCCTCACCAAACAGGCCTGCCACTGCAGACACCGCCTCCACAGATGGGCCACAGAGCCAGCGTGACCCAGTCAAAGCCCCTGACAGCACCCAGAATAAGGACTTACAAATAGACGGCCTGACCAAGGATGTGCCCAATGCGCTCGCTACAGACTCGACCACACCAGGCCAAGACGAGTATGAACACCTCCATTCCCCCACTCCTCAAATTGTTTGTTCTGCCCTGTTACCATTCCAATAGTCCACTAGCATACCATGTATAAAGGAAAAATCCACCCTACAATGCTTTAAAAAAAAAAGCTATTGGCAATGTACCTTGCATTTCCGGACGTATTTTTCGTGTTTGGTGATATATTTGTCTAATTCCCATGGATACCTGGCCAAACATAGATGATGTGACTATTTCCAGCACGGCTCTAATGGAGTTTTATAACAGAAAAAGTATCTATAAAACATCAACTCCACCAGTCCCTCAGAATAAAAGAGCAGGGCCAAGTTAGGTTAAGATTTCCTTTAGAGTCAGAGAGTTAAAGTGTCCATAAAATAGAATCGGCCGAACAAAACACCCTTAAATCTTCTCTATTAGGTTCAACATTTTAAGGAAAACATAAGCACAAGATTTAAGGGTGTTTTTGTGCAGCAGATTCTATTTTATGGACACCTTAACTATCTGAGTCTAAGGGAAATCTTAACCTAAGGTGCTTTGTGCTTGTGCAACTGGGCCTAGGGCTTTTGCAGAGAGATCCATTGTAGAAGAGGCAGTTCTGTGAGTAAGGGATACAGCTACCATCACAGGCACTCCCAAATATTCACCAAAAGGTTTGAGGCCATGTCCACACGGAGACGACTTTAGGTGTATCCGCTAAAGTTTTTTGTCATATAGCCGTTTCGTCCAGATGGAACCGCGTTCTGGGACTATACGTTCTGGCCGTATACGCTAATTTTTCAAAACGGGTCCCAGAGTGATTAAATCTGAAGACGCCACCCTTGCATTTCCGTGTTTACAACCCATACGCATCTTTCCTGAAACGATGACGCCATAGCCCCACCTCTCTCCACCAGCAACAATAACAATCATGGCAGTAACGTTCGTGCTACAGCAGTGGGGATCTTGCAGCAAAATATAATGCTCCTCTATTACCACCATCAGCAACAAGTGGACACGGAGAACAGCGTGTAGCCTACAACATCCTCAGGGCTCCACACAGCTGACTCTTCCCATCCACCCCTCCCCTCCCTTCATCGGATATTTCCCAGAAGGCTTAGCGGCGGCTACATTTTTACAATAACACAAACAAAATCAGGCTTAACGTGTTAGATAGAAATTATATTTATTTTTAATACAACATGCAATTCTGGAATATTTTAATATTGGACAAAATGAAATGAAATGAAATCTAAACCCTGAGTGTAACCAACATACTCTCTTGCCCTATATATAGCCCTCGTAAATACAACGTGAATAGGGAAGTGAGAGGTTTGAGGAACACGCGGTTGCACTGTGATGTCTGTGATATCCGCTCGTGTCCACTCCAACAAGACTTTAGCTTACTTGACGCGACTTTTTCCAATAAAAACACATTTATGCCATGAGTTTATATAATGTATATTTATGTTGCATCATTTAGCCTGTGCTGTGATGTGCAGGAGCGGCCAATACGCTGGGATGTGTTTGCAACATGTCTAAAGATCATGGAAGTGGATGATATCAGGAATGTCACCGATAGTTACGTTCTATATTGTAGGCTACAGGGAGACCATCAGCCCTGCTGAACAGCTCTGCATTTGCCTGTATACTGTAGGTTTCATCATTTTATTCATCGACATGGCAAACCTCCCCGCAAAGCCAAGGGTTTAAGCTGCTGCTACAGTGAGATACACATTATAGACTGTGCGCCCCTAGAGGTTGTATGCCATTATTGACGAGATTGTCTTTCTCTGTTATTCTACAGCGGTTTCAGTGGTTTCATGTGGATACACACATTTCTTGAAACGTTTCCATGTTTATGGAAAACTTTTCTGAAACGAAAAAAAAAAAAGATAGCTTCCGTCTCCGTGTGGACATGGCCTGAGTCCGATCTGGGAAACATTAGGTACTGTAGTCACTCACTCAAGTAGAAGTAGAGAAGGCAGGTTCAGGGAAAGTGGGTCGTCCAACACAGAAAATCACAACACATGATCACAAAATGCAAAACTCATTGCATTGAACATTCAAATATCTAACCGTAGTTATAGCGTTAGAGTAGCCTATCCCACAGGCGGAATGTTCCTTTGAGGATGCGTTGTATTGGGCATGCTAAATGGTATGTTAGTATGAACATTGGGATGTAACCAGTGCCTGTCTTCATTCAACCACCACCTCCTCCACCCTCCACTCGTTTGTCTATTCACATGGGCTCAGTTCTCTTTTGACTCTCTACAACCTCCTTCTGTCTCACTAATGTCACTGCTTTGATCAGTTGGATTATTACGGGTGACACATTTTGAATGGCACAAATCTTGTCACTCAAGTTATGTTTTCCCTCAACAACCTCTACACCACCAAACACAGCATCACCCCCCATCCCTGTCATTTTGCTCCAGAATTATGCCAATTTCAAATAAGCGGTCAAAAGAACCCGCATGTCCCTTTGGACCGTTACCTATACTATGTGAATATCATATTACTATTTAATCAATGTTTTGACAAGAAATAAGTGAATTGCCATCTCAGTATTCCTGCAGACATTCTCCAAAGCTGTAGCTTTGTCCCAGATGTTCATAGCCTACTGATAGGAAGGAAAGTTGCGTTCAGTGGTGGTATGACGGGTTACTGTTTTGAGTTTTGCTGTCAGTTGTTCTCTTGCAGATGTCTGACACCCCTATGAGCAAGCTATCTGGCCAAAGATATATTATAGAAGCTTACTGACAATCACTCCATCTCATACTTGACTTTTCACTCGGAGGAGCAGAAGATGAAGAAGACGTCAGTGATGAATTATGGGTAGTTGAGGCCATGGGAGTGGGCGGTGTAGTGGCTATTTGTCCTTTGTTAAACAATAAAAAATAAAGAAAAAACTAAACATGTTCAAAATCAAAGCCACTGAGGCACCAGGAATGAATCATATCTTACGCAGGGAAAATAAGTCAATTGTCCAGGCAGGCATAGCGTTTCTGTTGATTTATTCACCATTTTCCAAGCAAACAGACAAACAAAAGTTTGCCGCCTCTCTTGCCCTGGTAAAAAACCATAAACCCCTCCCGGTGCCTTGACTGAGTCTACCTGTATGCCCATATAAGTAAGTTCACCTGAGTGCGCCCCAGCTGCCAGCACCTTCAAAATAAAAGGTTAATAAGTGCTCAAATTAACCAAATAATTATACTAATACTAATCAACCCAATTTAGCAATATTATTCTACAAAAAATAAATGTTTATTATTAAATACCACCAAAACAACCAATAGCTCCAACAGGCGGCTCTTGTTCAATAGCACCTTGATGAAACCAGACTTGTCATTTGAGAGATTTGTCATCATAACTGTGACGGGATTGAAGCGCAGCTCTCCTGCTGATCTATGCCGTGATTTTTCTTCAGCACCCCGTACAGAAATCTCTTGTCAGGCAACTTGTGGGTTTATTGGTTTTCTGAGCAGCGCTCTTCTCCCAGGACCCCCGTTCTCTAGGGATATGAGATATATCCCTGTAGTGTAAAAACCATTCCCACAAGGATAGATCCCTATTGGTGCAATGTTACATATCATTTGAGCTTAGCCATACAGTGTAAAAAAAAAAGGCTGCATCCATACAGAACTATGAGGCCATTTACAGCTGACGTTAACATGCGTTTTCTGTGATCAGATTGCAATCAGATTGTATTTTATCACTTGAAATGCCAGGTGTAAACGCATTGAAGAAGGATTGCAATCTGATCGGCCAAACCACCTCCGGGATCAGGGATGCATTGTGTACACATTGAACACAAGTGTAAATGCAATGTGTCCTCTCAATCTGGATACAGCAACTTTATGCGGATTGAGAGGACAACCATTTCTGCAATCTGATTACAATCAGATTGCAGAAAATGCATGTTAACGCCAGGTGTAAATGGAATCAGGCTGAAGTGATAAAATACAATCTGATTGCAATCTGATCACAGAAAACGCATGTTAGCGCCAGGTGTAAATGGCCTCTATGTGACCTTCAACAGCTGTTGAAAATACAAGAGCAGCTGATTTGGAGTGAGTGGAAAAATCAAGGGCAAATACTGGGGTTAGTGATAGTGGATGAAGTTGAAGATGGAGTATGAGAATTGTCTCGTGGCTAGTCAACCAAACCAGTGCACCCAGTGGGGGACAGATGGAGACACGGAGGGACAGAGGAGGACACAGGGGGGGCAACACATGGGGACAGGGAACAGAGGAGGACACATTACATTATGTCATTTGGCAGACGCTTTTATCCAAAGCGACTTACAATAACACATTTTTGTCAACAATAGAGAAATCAATTATGCAATATAATCTATGACAGCTGCAACTTTTGAAGGAATAGAGTGGTAAAGTTTTTTTTTGAGAGAGAGAAAGATGTTAGTTCAAGAAGGGCCCAGGTGGAGCCTGTAAAGGTGTGTTTTTAGTCTTTGCTGAAAGATCGGCAGTGATTTGGCCATCCTGACCGAAGGGGGGAGCTCATTCCACCATTGAGGTGCCAGGGACGAGAAGAGTCGCGATTGGGATGAGCGACTGTTGAGCCCCTGTAGCGGAGGAGGGGCGAGGCGAGATGTTTGAGGGGCAGGGATTGGGGGGCATGTACCCAGCTGGCACGGGACGTCAGTTTAACGTCATATCGACGTTGGACTCCAACGTTGAACTGACGTTGGATTTTGGTTGAGAATGAAAATCGGGTTGACGTCAAAACACAACGTTGGCAAGACATCAGCGTCCAACGTTAGATAGACATCAGCCTCTGACGTTGGTTAGACATCAGCATCCAACATTGGATAGATGTGGAATTTTGGTTGGGAATGAAAATCGGGTTGACATCAAATCCCAACGTTGGGCAGACATCAGCCCCCAACGTTGTATAGACGTCAGTCTCCAACGTTGGATAGATGTAGGATTTTGGTTTAGAATGAAAATCTGGTTGACGTCAAAACCCAACGTTGGCAAGACATCAGCCTCCAACGTTGGATAGACATCAGCCTCTGACGTTGGTTAGACATCAGCATCCAACGTTGGATATATGTAGAATTTTGGTTGGAAATGAAAATCGGGTTGACATCAAATCCCAACGTTGGGCAGACATCAGCCCCCAACGTTGTATAGACGTCAGCCTCCAACGTTGGATAGATGTAGAATTTTGGTTGAGAATGAAAATCTGGTTGACGTCAAAACCCAACGTTGGCAAGACATCAGCCTCCAACGTTGGATAGACATCAGCCTCTGACGTTGGTTAGACATCAGCATCCAACGTTGGATATATGTAGAATTTTGGTTGGAAATGAAAATCGGGTTGACATCAAATCCCAACGTTGGGCTGACATCAGCCCCCAACGTTGTATAGACATCAGCCTCCAACGTTGGATAGATGTAGAATTTTGGTTGAGAATGAAAATCTGGTTGACGTCAAAACCTAACGTTTGCAAGACATCAGCCTCCAACGTTGGATAGACATCAGCCTCTGACGTTGGTTAGACATCAGCATCCAACATTGGATAGATGTAGAATTTTGGTTGGAAATTAAAATCGGGTTGACATCAAATCCCAACGTTGGGCAGACATCAGCCTCCAACGTTGGATAGATGTAGAAGTTTGGTTGAGAATGAAAATTGGGTTGATGTCAAAACCCAACTTTGGGCTGACATCAGCCTCCAACGTTGGCTAGACATCAGCCTCCAACGTTGGATAGACAGCCTCAAACATTGGATAGACATAGAATTTTGGTTGGGGTTGACGTCAAAACCCCATGTTGAGTAGACATCAACCTCCAACGTTGGCTAGGCATCAGCCTCCAACGTTATATAGACACAGAATTTTGGTTGGGGTTGACATCAAAACCCAACGTTGGCTAGACATCAGCCTCCAACGTTGGCTAGGCATCAGCCTCCAATGTTGGCTAGACATGGGTAGAAATTTAAATCTGGTTGATGTCAAAACTTTCGTATCACAAAAAGAAAAAAATCAACATTGAATACAGAATTTTAGAAAACAGGATTTATTTTCAGAACGTAAGAAATTAGATTATCACATTAAAGGTACATTCAGCAATGTTTTTGTGTTAAAATAAGTGTTAAATGGCTCTATATTCTGACAGCAATCACTGAAATCGAGTGTTTGATCAGTGACTTAAACCCCCAACTTCGCTGTCCTCTATGTCTCTCCTGTAGTCCTGCATGCAGGGCGGACGTATCTCTGCAACTGTAACTCGTAGAGACTCATGGATGGATTTGGGGTGAGAAAATATATTATAGTCCTTTATAGGCATCTCGATCTGACCTTCCGTTTCCGAGAAAATGTCAACTTTTGTCTGATTGGATAGTTTGAGGTCAGTGCCAATTTGTATCGGCCACCACTGCCTGGATCCAGGAGAAGTGCAGAGAACATAAGCAAGACCTGTATATGGCTTTCAATGATCTCTCGAAGGCATTCGACACAGTAAATCAAAAGCTACTCTGGGACCTACTCAGTCGATTTGGAGTCCCACCCAAATTCCTCTCCATTCTAAAGCTATTTCATGACGGCATGCAAGCTCACGTTCAAATAAGTGGACAACAGTCTGACCCTTCTACGTCAAAGTAGGAGTAAAACAAGGATGTGTCTTAGCCATCATCATCTTCAACATCTTCCTCACAGCAGTCACTCTCCTCTCCCATAAGCATTCAATTCCATCTGTCTTAGTTTGCCATAGTCTCTCCCCAGACTCAAATATTACGTTGAATCGCTGCGCTCCGTATACTACATAAGTGAGTCTGTGCCAGTTAACAGCCACTGCTGGTTTTGAAGGCGGGTTGAAATTGAATGAGTGACAGGTCGTAGCACCGATGAGAGAGCAAATGGGCTGCGCCTCCCGTGTTGTCTGATCGCAAAGTCGTTACTGATTGGAGAGGACTGAAGCCATCACTGGCATATGACTGGCCAAGTGAACGGTTCCCTCCCATAACCAGCCCTCTTGAGGGAAAGTGTCCCAGACCCAGAGAGAGCTCTGCAGCATGCAGTAACCTAGTGTATCAGCGTAAGAACTCTCATGGGTCTGGCGTCGAGACTAAGTTTGCCATAACTTCTATGTACTGTATCAATTCAACAGAATTCAGATTAGGGATGTCAACGGTTAACCGTTAATCGATTAACCGTCGCTAACGTCGTTGTTCGGTTATTGCTGTCGGTCTATCAGTTAATATTAAAAAAAAAATTTTTTTTTTTTTTTTTTTTTTGGTCTATTTACTCAATGAGCTCATGCCCAAACAAGGCGTGTCTATTTAGATGCTGAAATGTTAATGCTTTTTGTGTTAGAAATTCTAACACAAAAAGAATTTGTGTTGAAATGTTGATGCTTTTTGTTAATGCTTGTTAATGCTTTTTGTGTTAGAAATTCTAACACAAAAAGCATTAACATTTCAGCATCTAAATAGACACGCCTTGTTTGGGCATGAGCTCATTGAGTAAATAGACAAAAAAAAAAAAAACATTTTTTTTTTTTTTTTTTTTTTTATATTAAAAAATTATGAATTAACCGATAGGTTAATCGATTATTAGCGTCGGTTAATCGAAAGTGAAATTAACCGAAAATTGACATCCCTAATTCAGATACAACAGAAAGTAGCTGGCCCCCAGGTATTTTCACATTATCAAATCTGGCCCCCATTCAAAAGGGTTTGGACAGCCTTGCCATGTATAGTCTCATATCACAATATTGATATAAAATCGATATATTGCCCACCCTTAATATTGAGTGCCAGAATCAACCTCCCAATGATGCAATTTGTAGAAAAACATTGGATTTCATTTATCAATCACTGCTTTCAATGTCTTTCTGATGTAAATGTTTTATTTTTACAACCAGATCACCCTATTAAATAAACAGCGTCATGACTCAATAATGTTACTTGGCAGAGGGTCGCTCGTACTGAGCACATTTCCTCGTCAAACTGACGGTGAAAAATGTTTGCTCGTCACAAAATAAAAAACTTATTTGAGGGAATGTAATTAGGTTATCGATCACATTCGCTAACCTGTTGCTCTTTTAAGTCGGGATGTTTGTCGGCGTTTGGTCAGCTCCCTTCGCCAGTTCGCCTCCGCACTTTTAAACATTGTTTACTGACGGGCTATGTAGTGTCAGTCCCTGTCACTGTCAGCAATGTAACGTAAGCAAAATAATCCCATATTTCGCTCTGTCCATGTCCAAGACAAGACCGTATGTGCTCACAGCAGCCATGTTTGTTGTGTTGAAGCTCTGAATGAGTGAAAGAGAGGAGGGGGGGGGACGCCCACAACAGGGAGTTAAAGCAGAGCACCACTTGGAGCACTCTTCGCACACCCCCACATGGACACAATGTCACATGCATGTAACATAAAATTATTTCTTTTAAAAGCACGCAAATTATTTTTAACTCAGCGTAAATGAACATCATGATTGAGAACATATATATTCACATCGAAAAAATAACACATTTAAAAGGTCTTGAATGTGAAATGGCAGAACATGACTGTTACAACACAGAACTGAAGCTCAGACAACAATTGACAAGGTTTTAAGACATTTCTACAGTGATGGCAGACCAATATATATTTTTCCTCCAAAAAAAGAACACTCATGAAGGCCTTCCATTTGCCTGTCCCTCACTCTCTCACACTCACCTCACTCATGAAGGCCTTCCATTCGCCCATAGGCTTTTTGTAGGAAGGGGTTGAATGTCCATCACGGATGGCATCATGGTGGATCTCAGCTTGCAGTACTGAGAGCACTGTTGAGTCACACTTGGAGTAAGTGAGGTGTAGGACATAATAATATGCCATCGGGTAGACAAGTCCCTCTTTCAACCGATCTCTTTCGAAGGTCGCCACTGGCATGCTCCCATGGCGATCATGCAGTTTTCCTCACTGATGACCACAACTGGAGATGATAGAGGTTGTTGGCGCAGGAAACCGTTTGGGTCTTCTGAAACCTAGATGACAAAAGTCAATGTAAAAGATTAGAAAACTACCAATTAGAAAAACCATCACAGTTAAAACAATCATTATACATCAAATCGGAGAAAAAGATTTTGTATAATTTTTTTGCTGACCAGATACTGAAACCAAGTTTCAATAAAGCGACTCTTAAAACAAAAATCACAGTGTGAACACTTCTCCTTATGTCATTGTGAAAATGACAAAGTACAAAACATAATGTAGGCATGCAGTATCCAATATACTGCACAAGTCTCACCGTAAAGACATGGAACTGGGCCTCGCTGCTTAAAGCTGGAGTGCATAACATAAACGAATGTTTATGTTATGCACATATTCAGCTATTGCAAAACGACTTCACACAATGCTGATTAAGCCTATCTGCACCACATAACTCTCTCTGTGCATTTCTCAGTATACCTGAGTATTCTACCTGTCGGGCACGACTGTGTCGGATTGAAAACTCTGGTATATTGAGAAATACAGCATTGTGGGAACTTGTTTGGCAATGCCTTGAACGTAATGGACATTTGTTTATATAAACAAATTGTAAATGTACTCACTCCAGCAATTGTAAATGTACTCACTCCAGCTTTAAAGAGAAAGCCACAGAAACACAACCCCATAAGAGACTACTTTCCTGACATTTCCTGTTTTATCAGGAAAGTAGCTCCGGCTATCTATTTGCTTCGAAAATAAAATGTACAATGTCTCGTAATGTTATTACCTAGGTTATCCTACAAGTAGTCATGGCTAAGAAGTAGGGCTGAACGATTAATCGAATTTAAATCGAAACCGAGATTTGAAACAACGCAATTAGATTAATCGCAAAGGCTTCGATTTAACATGTGACATGACTGCATGTAGGTACACGTTACGTGACGTCGTTACGCAGCAGCAGCACGCCGTAGTAGACGGACGTATGTTTACGCAGCAGCACCAGCATCAAACGTGCCTGGATGGAGGAGGAGAAACCTAGCTGCAGCCCCATGGCTGCAGCAGTCTGCAGAATATAGCTAGCGAGCCGATTAGCGAACTTTACAAAAGTTGACACATTATTCACTCTGACTGGATTTTTAATAGTGCGCCACTGACTGGATTCTCTACAATGGAAGGGCAGCTATCTAACAAGACTCGGAAGTGTAATAGCTTCAGCCGAACAAGAACAAGAAGCGGCCGCCGGATGATTTAGCACCGAAGAAAGGCTGGAACTACTTTGGATTTAGAGCATCGGTTAGTTAGACAGTGTTAAGCAAGCGCGGTGCCGACAACGCTTCAAACGCCATAAAAGCTATGGAAATCAACCAGACTCCAGTGCTTCACCACAGACTACACCTCGCCATCGGTACGTTATTTAGCCTAGCAGCTAGGGCTAGCAACGTAGCAAGTTAACTTTACTAACGCTAGCTCTCTCCCTAAGGAGATAGCTCATTTAGCTAGTAAAGTTAGCTTGCTAGCCCTAACTGGCTAGCTCACGTTACATGTCCTCTTCCCCTCTCACTTAACATTATCAGTCTGACTCTGCCTGAATGCAGTAGGCTACTTGTATTGTAACGTTAGCTTGGTAAGCCTACAGTAATGTCTAAATGCCCCTCTTCACCTCCCCCAATATATTATATAGCCAATATATTGTCAGTCTGGGAAATGGAATGATTCTGTAGTAGCTAATGTCCTCTCTCCCAGCGTTCTGCTCTCTCCCTCCCCATCTCTCCTCCCTACTTTCTCTCCCTCCTACATCATCTATAATTAGTTCCAATCTTAAAAATGCAATACAGCCATGTAGTACTTATAGAATAATTTGGTTACGGTAATTATTTTGTTTTTCAGAAAAGTTGCGAACAAGCTACATAAGTGCAGAGAATGTCCCACAAATCAAGGCCCGGGTGAAGAGAGAGATGGAACAAGTGCAGGTGGCACTAAAGGTAACTTGCATTAATTCTCTCCTCTCCCACTCCTCTCTCCTTATCCTCCCCCTCTCTCCCCTGGCTTTCCTTGCAAAATAGGGCTTCACTGAAACACTGCTTGTGTATATAGCCTGCCCTGTGCCCCGTATTTGATGTGTGAATGAATGTGTCTGCTGTGAATTGCATTAATGTGAAACTTAACAGTTGTGTCTGTGTTTTGCAGGAGAAGAGGGCTGCCATCACCCCCAGATGCTGCTGCTGTGCCTCAAAGTGCAGCACAGGAAGGAGCCAGGCCATCGGCTGCAAAAAAGGCAAGCGATCCTTGGGCAGTTACTTCAAGAGATGCAGCGATGCTGGTGCTTTTTGTTTTGTTTGTATTGTTAAAGACTGAGACACAGAGAGAATTGCAGCTGTTGTTTAAAAGCAAATAAATGTTGCTTGAAGGAATTCTTATCCAAGTTCTCATCCTTGCATTATAATATAGAGCAGTTTGTTGATTGTGATGTTTGAATGTGGTAGGCAAATGCTCCATTGTGTTTTACATTTATTACAGTTAATATTGCACTGAAACTTGATTAAAAAAAAAATCGAAATTAAATCGAAATCGCAATATCGGTCAGAAAAATCGCAATTAGATTTTTTACCCAAATCGTTCAGCCCTACTAAGAAGCACTTTTACATTTGCAAGTGTTTTTTTATACTTTCATATTATAGACCAGAAATAGATTTTTTGCTAATAAGCATTTCCATTTTCCATGCTTCCATTTTAGAAATGGAAGCATTTTTTTCTCCTTATGCATAAAATGCGTAGTGAAACCATGACCCAAAAACAAAAGGTATGTGGACTGTGGGCTAATGTATTGTTGCAATATTGCATACAGAGTATTAAAAAATACATACATGTTTCATCACTGCTATCCTGGCGTTGCTCTGCGGTGCTCATTGCAGGTGACTGGCATTGCTGGTTTCAGATCGGCATGGCACTTGGGTGCTGGCTGCAGGTTACATCAGAAGAAAAAAGTATTGGGAAATATTAGGTTTCCAAACACTTACAAATGAATGGAATACTAAGATCCCTGGACAGACACTAAAGCTGTTGCGTGGCCTAACGTTTTCATCCAAAGACTCACAGATGCATACAGTATATTAAATGCAATACCACATACATGTTATCACTGTGATCTTGGTGTTGCACTGGGGTGCTGGTGCTTCCTGCAGGGGGCTGGTGTTGCACTGACGTGCTCCCTGCACTGACCCTTTTGTCTCACATCACAAGGTGCCATACAGCCTCAGGAAGTTTTCAGGACCGGGAAAAAGATTGTTGATTTCATCCCGGGAGAGTGAGTGCAGCAAGTCTTCTCCAACATTAGTAGCTGGAACAGAAGTTACAGTTAGGGGCAAGAAGACACTGAGCTTATCACTGAATTAATTCAGCCTTGTGTACATAACAGTTGAGGATATTCCACTATCTTTTTTTTTTTTAATTGTGACATTTCCTCTTTCCTGTACAATTGCCAGTGTTCTGAGATTTTGCTCACTCTTGCTACAGCAGACCTGCCAACCTTGGAAAATGATTTTTAGTGCCACACAGCATGTGTTTTGGCCTTGTGCTTAGTTCACATGCTTTCGCACTACAGTGCACATAACATCACTGTCAATGTGACAGTGTTAGCCAGATGGCTAATTTCCAACTGTTGTCCCTTGGCCAGAACTTAAGTTAGCCATTACTCAGTCAAAAGTTTGAGTACACTTGCTTAAACCATTGTCGTTTCATGATATATTTCAATTTGTGTGCTTACACCAGCTCAGTGGCCTTGTGGTTTGAGTGTCCGCCCTGAGACTGGGAGGTTGTGAGTTCGATCCCCGGCCGAGTCATACCAAAGACTATAAAAATGGGACCCATTTGCCTGCCTGCTTGGCACTCAGCATCAAAGCGTTGGAATTGGGGGGTTAGATCACCATATGATTCCCGAGCGCGGTGCTGCTGCCGCTCACCGCTCCCCCAGGGGATGGGTCAAATGCGGAGAACAAATTTCGCACACTCAGGTGTGTGACAATCAGTGGGACTTTACCTTTACTTTACTTTACACAAGCGGATAACCATAAGTGAAATGCAAGTAAACGTATGTTGTGATGTCAATTCTGAATAAAGTAGTTAAGTTAGTAGTAGTTAATAGTTAACACAATTGGAGAACATAGAAAAAATACTACCGTATATTGATCATAGTTTCACTGTTATCCATCTAACCATAGCAAAAAAATCTGTTGCTCATTCTGATCTCTTGAGACTAACTAGAGCCTCCTTATTTTTTAATCATTCTGTGCTCATTTATTTCTTGCTCCTAAAGCTGTGTTCACACCGAGATATTTATTTTTCTCTCTGTCGCTTGATTCAACCCTATGGAATCACTCTGTCGCTCTGTTTAAATCGCTCGTCAACAGGCACAATAATTGACGGACATCTGGGGGCTATAACGTTACGCAATGTCATGATATTTGTCCACTACGAGCCACTGTAGTTGTTTACAAGCTAAGCCTATCAGCGTGCTCCTAACGTGAGCTAGTACAGACTTCATTTCGGCTATGTTCACACAGCAAACATTAGTGCTTGAATCTGACTTGTTGCTCACATCTGATTTTTTGTGTGGCTGTTCACACAGACTTTTTAAAAGTGGCCCATATCAGACTCCAGTGTGAACAGGTCGCGGACCTGAAGTGACCCGCATGTGCAGCACACTGCTGTTCTACATAAACCCAGAAGAAGACAGCAGTAAACATGGCGGTAGCTGACGATGTTGTTTCATCTGTTGTTTACGGTTCAATTTACAAGTTATTGTGCAGTGGAAGACAGGGAATATAGTTAAGTTAAGTTAAGTTATCCTTTATTTATCCCCTTGGGGAAATCCATCCTCTGCATTTGACCCATCCTCTACTAGGAACCTTCCTAGAACTAGGAGCAGTGGGCAGCCACTGTGCAGCGCCCGGGGACCAACTCCAGTTATTTTGCCAGTACCTTGGTCAGGGGCACTGACAGCCAGGAGTATTAACCCTAACATACATGTCTTTCTTTGATGGTGGGAGGAAACCGGAGCACCCGGAGAAAACCCACACGGACACGGGGAGAACATGCAAACTCCACACAGAAAGGACCTGGGACGGACCGGGGTTCGAACCCGGGACCTTCTTGCTGTGAGGCAACAGTGTTAACCACTGAGCCACCGTGCCGTCATATAGGTGCAGATGATAGCG
Source organism: Poromitra crassiceps (assembly GCF_964638095.1). Classification (NCBI taxonomy): domain Eukaryota; kingdom Metazoa; phylum Chordata; class Actinopteri; order Beryciformes; family Melamphaidae; genus Poromitra; species Poromitra crassiceps. Next base: position 19,140,936 of record NC_139650.1, on the reverse strand, counting down.
AGGAAGAGGAGAAAGAGAGCCTTTAGATTTTTTTTTAATAATGGCTTTCTGTGGAGCAATAGCTGCTACTTCTTGCTAATACTTATGAGGTCTAAAACCTCACTGTTCCTCCACTGATTACCTCCCTCGCAGCTGTCCTCCATGTTTGTAATCACAATCTGGTCCTCCCTCCTCCCGCCAGTGCAGAATAGTGACGAATGTCGCTCTGGAATGACGTAAAAGTCACATTGAAGCATTAAGTCAGATATGGGCAAGATGTCTGTTCACACCGGAGTCACATTCCAAAACATCAGATTCGAATCTGATGTTTTTCCACATTTGAAAGTAGCCCAGGTCGTCTTTAAAAAAGTAACTTTCAATGTGACTTGTACTGTTTACACAGTCATAAAAAAGACTGACCTGAGTCACTTAGGTGGGAAAAGATTAGATTCAAGCACTAAGGCTGGCTGTGTGAACGTAGCCTTCATGTCAGCTGTCAATGCGGTTTGTTGCCACACAATAACCAGCGGTTTGTTCCAAGCCAGTGTGATATTTGACACACTCTCACACGGCAGCCAATCAGCGTTGAACAGGGAGCGACTGATGCCAGCGTAATTTAGCTCGAGCTGGGATATTTCATCCCGGGCGGAGAGCGTATTTTCGATGCCAGCGAAAAACTTTAATAGGTCGGTGTGAACGCAGCTTTAGGGTCCCTTAGGAGCAATAATCTTTTTAGTTTAGGGGTTAGGATCGATTTTTTTAATGACTTGGCTCTCTCAGACAGCTTCTTTGACATGTTTTTCAAAGTGAAAACCAAGTTGTCAGGTGACGTAAGGATCCCACGCGAGAACGACCCACCCCCCTCTCAAAAGACCCAAATCGAAAATGGAATAATTTCTCTAGTTTTATTTTACAAGTATGAAATAATTTAGCTTACTACAATAATGACGTCTACTTTCTAGTGATGCGCGGGTCAGGTTTTTTTAAGGCCCGCCCCAACCCAACCCGTCATCGGAGCCAGCCCGTCCCGCCCGCCCCGTTAAAATATCTGAAAATTCCGAACCCAGCCCAACCCAGCAGCCCGCAACGGCCAATTTAATGTAATATGTCTCCGGACGCAGGAGGAGCACAGCAGAGCTTCCAAGGTGTGCAAAGCAGCTAATAACTCTGTCTCTCTCCCCCCTCTCTCTCTCTCACACAGACACACACACACACACAGACACTCACATGCTGCCCTGCGCGACAACAGTTGTAGCCTAGGCCTGCTCTGGATGAGTTGCGCTGCTGCTTTCATGTCGGTCTTTCTTCAATTAATCCATGGTCTTCAGATAGCACGACCGACTACGCTTCCCCAAAGTGCGGATGGCGTGACCGCGCAGTGTTTCAAATGGAGGTAGCAGGTATAGAGGTAGGCACTAGGCAGGCTACAGAAACAGTTCTTATTCTTCCCCATTTCTTTTAATTACCTCATGCGCTCTCAATTGTTGCAGTAGTAGGCTAAACGTAGTAGTGCAGCAGGTGCGCACACGGCTTGCAGATACGGCCAGACTCGCTGTCTGATTTCTTTTAATTACCTCATGCGCACTCAATTGTTCACAGCCTACTCACGTTGCAGTAAAGTTGACAAATAGATCACAGTCGAGTCCACAACAGAAAATCTGCGGTGGCATTATATGGACACTTCAAATAATAATTACAGCGAATAATCCTTCCAAAGTGTTTGTTTTGAGAGCACATAGGCTACCTCATTGAAGCGTTTCTTTACTCCATGTAGGCTATAGAGAGTGCAGCAGGAGTCTGTCTGATTGTGTGTACCTACATGCGAGAGAGAGTTAACGTCTTTAAGGTTAATTACTCTGCGTGTTTCATTGCTCTAAATTATTTAATAATGTTGCTTTGTCACGTTCTGAGCCTGCCCCGCCCGCACCCGCGATATTTTCATAATTTGCCAACCCAGCCAGCCTGCGGGCTGGGTTGGACATCTCTCGTGAGACATCTCTCGTGTCTCACGTATTGTGAGACACGAGAGATGTAGTTGATTGACAAAACTAAACCTTACGTTTCAGTTTCAGAACAAACTGCGACTTTCTTGACTTGCAAAGTTATCTTTTAAATTGACAAATGTACATGTGTACCCCGTGGCAGAATTCAAACGGGATCAAAAAAGTATTGTCTCTCACCATTCACCCCCATTCATATTTTTCCAGATGCTCGTACCGAGAGAAAGGCAGGAAGTGACGTTCACTTTGGCTCTCTATAATGTGCCCGGCAGTAAGTACATCATGATACAGAAGTTAGATACACGCTTACAATGCCAGACTTCAAGCTGTCTATCACCGTGGAAGTAAAGAGATTGTATAACAACAATGAGCCAATCACATTCCCCTGCATCCACATTTAATCCAACAAGTTATTAATAATCCTGTAATTTGGAGTAGATTTTTTTTTTAAGTTGCTTGTACTGCATATCCAGTGTGAGATGCAGATGTTTTCTTACTTGGGTCCAGCATGGGCTGTTGTCCTCAGACTGGGCAGAAGAGGTGTGAGGAGTTGGAGTGGATGGCAGTGGACGTGTCCATTGGCTGGACAGAGGGGGAGGCAGATGCATCACTTGGTTGGCCCTGGAAGCAGACACAAGAGACAAGATAGCAGACAAGTGTGTTACCATACAATGACGCAGTGTAATGTTATGTGTGGTTGTATACAGTCATAATGCCTTATTATAAATGGTTTTAACTTGACAACAAAAACATTCTAAATTGAACCCCAGCTCACTTCCTGTTGCATTAAAAAAATCATTAAAGTGGAGGACTGGCCATTCTGTGAAAACCGTCTATAGTAGTGTTGTGAGATAATGCGCCTTTGTCAATAGTGGTCATCAAACTTCTGTTGGTCATCCATGTGAACATGAAATGAAACACACCACACAACAGCTCTACCTGTATCTGCTGGGCTCCATCATGTTGAGACGAGAGGCAGGTTGAAGGTCCCCAGCCTGACTGTTCTCCGTTCCTCTGTGGTCCACTCTCAACTAGCATCACACAGCGTAGCATAAGGAAATTGGGGAAGTAGAGTGTTCAAAACACTCTCCTACCCGTCTCCGACGTCCAATCGCGGATCCAAAGATATAATAATATTTCATGAAGTTTTACTTCCCAGGTGCACTGGATAGATACTAGATAGATCAGTTTTATTTCTGTCATGCACCATATTTGTGGTGCCTAGCCTGTATGTCCTTACAAGACACAAATCATTCAAGTTCAACACTTGATTTGATGATTTGATCAATGTGCTGCCGTATCCGTGTGACTGCAATGTTGTATGTTTGCTCAGACGCATGCACCATGATAGTGAGATCAAACACCCTGCTGTAAATTCAGCACAGGCTGTGGAAAGACTGCTTTTTAAAGGTTGTTTCATGCAGGAATATCATTAAAACCGCCGCCTAAACTACTGGCTTCCATAGGCATATTATTATATCTTTGGATCTGTGATTGGACGTCGGAGACTGGTAGCAGAGAGTTTTGAACACTTGACTCCCCAATTTCCTTATGCTATGCTGTGTGACGCGAGTTCAGAGTGGATCACAGAGGAACAGAGAACAGCGGAACATATGTGGCTAGACACACTGTAGCTGTTGGCAAAGATATGCAAAGGCATGACTTACATACAGGTTTCTCTGACATTTCTATAAAAGCGTCTCAGTCACTCTCTCATACAGTGAATTATGAATCATTCAAGCAAGTTTGTACTCAGAAGTCTAATAGATTTTACCTGAAGCATAGAGGCAGAGGGAGACAGATGAAATCCAGGTGGGGGAAAGCTGTGGATGGATTTCAGGGAGGACACTGCAGCAGCAGGTGGGAAACATCTTACAGGCTCCCAGTTATTTCCTGGTCTATAGAGTACAAACATCCTTGTCCTCAATCAATTTAATCAACCAAAATCTCATACTGTTTCATCATACTGCTTTCTTAGCTAACTTAACAAGAATACATTTACACATTAATACACAGCAATGTGTGCTGCTGAAGCTACCCACTACATTCTCATTTTGCATACAAACACTTTGATAGACACTGAGCTAATGAGCACATGTTGAGAAGTAAATCAGAAGACACAACTAAGTTGTGCTATCCATTACCCTGCACCAAATAAATTGAGTTTGGCCCAGAATTTCCATTTCTGCAAGCCATGCATTGTGAAGAGAACTCCTAGCTAGCAAGCTAACTAGTAACAACACACTTTAAACTAAAATAAGTCTAAACTCATTCAAATTAGCCGGACATGGTCTGAAAGTTAACTGGCAGGCTGTGGTACATCAGCGTTAGCTCAATGCTAACGTTAATGCTAACGCCATTAGCGTCACTTTGCGCGACTTAAAAACACAGATTTGGCTGGTCTAACCTCATTTGTTACTAGTAGTGGACTTACCTTTCCTGCTTACTTTAGTTGAATATACTGCTAATCCCATGAGACCATCCGATGAGAGCCAAAAAGTGAACATCTTCATGCTTTAACCCGCGCAGGAACTTCAAACTCAGGCCAGCTTCTTCTTCTTCTAGTAGTGTTTTATGGCGGTTGGCAAACAACTTATGGTGCATTACCGCCACCTTCTGAAATGGAGTGTGGATCAGAACGGACTTCTAAAACACTATCCTGACTATATTCTTCTATTTCGTCCAGTTTCCTCTAAAAAAAAATATATCCCTATACCCCACATTCCCTGAATTCAACTGCAATATTTATTTTAACTCCAGCTTGATTCGATTGCTCTCCAATCTGTTCTTGAGGATCTGTCTTTCCTGTTGGTAGTACAGACAATCAATCAGATTTTGATTTATGATTAGACCTCTGACTTCTTTTTTGTTATTCATTTTACTTATATTTGTGTTTGATCAAAATGTTGTAATTGCTCAGTCTTGATTTTGATATGACCAGAAATGACTAAATGTCAGACTTTATTATTATTATTATTATTACCTTTATTATTATTATACTAATAATAATAATAATACTAATAATAATAATAATAGTAATCACAATAATAGCAATCATAATAATAACAATAACAATAATTATGTCAGTTGTTTCGGAGACTTCGCATCAACACCAGGGGCCGGCCAGCTCCCAGGGCACATTCTGGGCCTTCTGAGTCCATCACATGACATCCCTGAGTCCATCCATGACATCACAATGCTGCCCTGTGACATCATGACAGATGTGATGCCCCTGCCGACGATGTATGACATCAAGTAGAATGAGCTCTTCTTAACTATGCCACGAACACCACGCCCCATGCAGAGTGATTCAGGAGACGAAGCCAATAGCAGTCCGGAACAGGACGGGATAATTAGAAGTACTCAGAGATTATTAGACCGTGTCCTGGCAGACACACCCGTGTCAACGCAAGCTTCAAGACCTGAGCCAGGCCCTTGAGAGAGACAGCTGATGGTGGGAACTGGTCCCCCACGGCTGCCTTTAAAACCTCTACAACATCAGTAGTAGTATGTGGTTACTAAAATCCTTGAAGGTATAACATTACCAGAGCCTGCTTTATAAAAAACTGGTATGATAACCCCTTATGCCATGGCCAGGAACACTGTATACACATTGCACATTTTAATTTATCTTTACTATAGCTACTGCATGGTTTCAAAACAAATGAGAGTGGTCCCTTAAAGGATTACAGTATCCCCAATAAAATATAATTAAAATGATAGCTGCTGCGCAGCAATGGGTTGTGGCCGGGCACGACCCATTGCTGACTGGATGCTTGGTGGTGGTTGTTATGTCTGATAACGTTATGTTACGGCCTGGTTGGCCTTGTTAACTTAGGTACATGTTACTGTGCCTTTAAGAGTTACTGCACCCGATGTACGGCATTGTTGTAAAAGCGTGGGTTTACGGCAGGGAAGTAAAGAGCATGAAACAAGCAACATGGTGTGATTATTTAGCCTATTTAGCGAGGATGGCTGACTTGATTTTGCCGCCGCCGCCACCTTTTTTACCCGTCCCCAGTGACCCAGCTGTTCCCTGGGATCGATGGCAGAGGTCGTTTGAGGATTATTTGCTGGCTTTGGGGCACTCGATTTGGAAGAGGATAGGAAGTGCGCGCTCCTCCGCCACTGCCTCGGCCAGGAGGGACAGCGGATCTTCGCCACACTCACGTTAACGGATGGCTCGTATGCTACAGCTACCGCGGCCCTAAAGTCTCACTTCAGCACGGGAAGGAGCCGACGCATGCACCGCTTTGAGTTTCGTCAGAGGGCTCAGAAGCCGGGTGAGATGGTCGCGCACTTTGTGTCTGCCTTGCGCGAGCTGGCTAGGCTTTGTGACTTTGGGGTTTTAGAGAATGGACTTATAGTGGACCAACTGATAGAGAAAACGTCCTGTAACCAGCTGAGAGAGAGGCTGTTACTGGAGCCAGACTCCATGACATTGGCGGATGCGTTAGTGATTGGGAAGCAGTTGGAAACGGCTCTATCGGAGGTGCGCAAGTTGGGCCGCGCTGTGCACGAGCCTGTGACGTCATTCGCCCCGTCAGTTCAGACTGTGGCTCAGGAGACGGCAGGGACCGCTGCTGCAGACGTGGTGAGTGACAGTTGGGATGTACAGAGAGTGGACAGAGGCCTTAGAGAGGGCGGGCCCAAGTGCTGTAATAACTGTGGCTCCTCTAGACATGCAACCAGAGATCAGTCATGCCCTGCTGTGGGCAAGCGCTGTCGTAACTGCAACATGATGAATCATTTTGCACGCTGCTGTCGCTCCCCTCCTGCCCACTCAGATACAGCTGTTGTTCCAATCAACACAATACAGAGCCCACAGACCTCACTCAAGCATTGCACATGTCGTGTGGGTGGAGCAAGCGTACCGCTCCTGGTGGACACGGGGGCAAAAGTGTCAATACTGAACAAATGCACGTATGATTGACTCTTCAAACACGTGCCTTTGGAAGCAGCAGGTAACGCTCTGTCGGGTTATGGCCACTCCCCCATCTCCACTTTGGGTGTGGCCCGCCTTCCTGTCAGATATGACCAACAATTTGCCCCTGACACCAAGTTCTACATCACACAGAGGGGAGCCAACATCATGGGTCTTGATCTGTTCCTCGCCCTGGGCTTTACTATGACTGATGCGAGGGGCCTGCATGTCCTGCAGGTCGCCATTTCCTGGCCCGACCGTTTCCCACATCTGTTTAAAGGGCTGGGCTGCATGTCTGGATTTGTTCACCGGCCTACTGTTGACCTGTCTGTCCGCCCCGTTATCCAGCCTCTGCTGTGCATTCCCCTCGCCCTCCGTGATGCAGTGGAGGCGGAGCTACGCTGCCTGGTGGAGGGGGATGTCATTGAACCAATCAACGCATCACCGTGGGTGTCCAACTTGGTGATAGCCAAGAAACGGGGGGGCGGGCTGCGCCTCTGTGTCGACCTGACGGATGTAAACAAAGCCATCATCCCGGATAAGTACCCTCTACCCACGGCAGAGGAGCTTACTAGTCATTTCCACGGCTCCATTGTCTTCAGTAAGATGGATTTACGTCACGGCTACCTGCAGACTCGCCTGGCACCTGCCAGCATGAGCCTCACAGCGTTTGTCACGCACGTGGGGGTTTTCAGATATAAACGCATGGCGTTTGGACTGTCATCGGCCCCAAGTTGCTTTCAGAAGATGTCACTCATCCTGGCCGGAATCCAGGGGGTCTCCATCTACCTGGACGACGTAGTGGTACACGCACCCTCCACCGCGCTGCACGATGCTCGCCTGGAGCAGGTTTTTCAACGTTTTGAACAGCAGGGGGTCACACTTAATGCTGAAAAGTGCGTGTTTGGAGTTGCGGAGGTCGAGTTCCTCGGCTTCAGGCTCTCCAAGGACGGTATTGCCCCGATCATGTCCCACACTGAAGCCATTCTGTCCCTGCCAGACCCGCAGTCGCCATCCCATCTCTCCTCTTTCCTGGGGATGGCCACCTACTATCTGCGGTTCATACCACACTACTCTGACTCAACTGCCCCCCTGCGCCAGCTGCTCAGAAAGGATGCTGTGTGGGAGTGGACCCCTGCCTGCCATGAGGCCGTGCATGCCATCAAGCAGCAGCTTACGTCCCCACCCACATTGACGCATTTCAGTCTGAGCGCGCCCACCTTGGTCACCTGTGATGCTTCTGGGGTGGCGCTTGGTGCGGTGCTCTCCCAGGTCCAGGAGGGGGTGGAACGCCCTGTACCTTCACCATCCGCACGGACCATCAGGCGCTGACGGCACTGCTGGCAACCCGGGGCTCGGGGCACAGGCCCATCAGACTGCTGAGGTGGGCTGATAGGCTGAATCAGTACAACTTCAGCCTTAAGTTTGTGCCGGGGCGTGCTAATACAGCGGCTGACCTCCTATCCAGAGCGGTCTCCGTGACGAAGGAGACGGGTGGGGTGACACCCGATTTGGAGGACGACGAAGACTGGGTCAACATTCTGCATGGGCCCCTCAGCACGGTAGTCACCCTGGCAGAGCTGCAGCAGGCCTCAGCTGAAGACGAGACTCTCAAAACCCTCCGGGCTTATGTCCAAGATGGCTGGCCTGCCACGGTGGACGACAATCTGCTTCCCTACCACCGGGTCCGTGATGAGCTCTCCTGCTGGGGGGCTGTGTGCCTCGCTCACGGCCACCGCACCATTGTACCGGAGACTCTGAGGGCCGGAATACTGCACATGGCGCACGAGGGGCATCTGGGGGTGGTCAAGGTGAAGCAACGTTGCAGAGATACAGTGTGGTGGCCCCATATAGACTCTGACATAGAGGAGCTGGTGCGTAACTGCGCCTGCTGCCTTCTGAGCGGGAAGACAGGCCAGCCGGCTACAGCACCCCTCACTCCAATCCCTTGGCCATCTGCACCATGGGAACATATCCAGGTTGACCTCTGTGGGGAGCTCCATGGGGCGCCCGCACATGCGCGCTACCTGCTGGTGGTGCATGACCTGCATTTGAAGTGGCCGGAGGCTGTCGAACTGAGCTCCATCACCACACACACAGTCATCGACCGCCTCACCAACCTGTTTGGGCGATGGGGCCTACCCAGTGTCATCACAACGGACAATGGGCCCCAATTTGCATCAGCAGAGTTATCAGAGTTCCTGGCACTGCGGTCCATCAGACACATCAGGACAGCAGTGTATCACCCGGAGTGTAATGGGGGGGTGGAAAGACTAAATAAAACCCTCAAAAATGGAATCCGAGCCTGCCTGGAGGAAGGGAAAACCTTCAGTGCCGCACTCAACCAAACTCTCCTGACCATCCGGGCATCCAAGCACTCCACCACGGGGGTGTCACCTGCACTGCTCATGATCGGGCGCGAGCTAAAGCAACCACTGGACTGTTTGAGAGCTGAGCCAGCTCCTGCACAAGAGAGGCCAGGGCTCCAGAAAGTCAGAGCCCGGGTCCAAGGTTCACAGGCCCAGATGAAAAGGAGGTTTGATGCCTCTCGCAGAGTACAGACCCCCACACTGTCTGCAGGGGACTGGGTCAGGATTAAACATCCCCACCGCCAGAACAAGCTGAAGTCATTCTGGTCTGAACCCCTCCAGGTGACTCAGCAGCTGGGTCCGGCCACGTACGGACTGGACAACGGGAGCCGCTGGCACGCAAACCGCCTGCACAGAGTCGCAGCTCCAACAGCACCTGCACCACCCCTGTCTGCAGCGACGGCGCTCGGCTGGCAGCCCAGACCAGGAGCAAATCGGGTGGGGGGTAACCTACCGCCACAGCCAGAGGCTGTTCCCCAGCCTGCGCGCCCTCAGAGTGAGGGTCCCGCCCGCCTGGCATGGAGACTATGTGACTGGGTGATAAGGGACACAGGGGGTTGTGGACTGAATGTTATGTTCTTTAAAAGGGGGGTGGGGGGAGAAAATGTTGTCTGATAACGTTATGTTACGGCCTGGTTGGCCTTGTTAACTTAGGTACATGTTACTGTGCCTTTAAGAGTTACTGCACCCGATGTACGGCATTGTTGTAAAAGCGTGGGTTTACGGCAGGGAAGTAAAGAGCATGAAACAAGCAACATGGTGTGATTATTTAGCCTCTACCTAAACATAATAGTGGTGTTTTATGGGACTGGATGCTTGCATGTAAAAACACACATTGCTTCCACTTATATAGGGTGAGCCAGGATGGACACACTGCTTCCACTTATATAGGGTGAGCCAGGAAGGATTTATGACATCACAATTGCTCGAGTGACATCACTGATGGCATCACAATTGCTCGAGTGACTGATGACATCACAAATACAACCTAATTACCCTAGGTAATTAGGGTAATTAAGATGCTGTTTAGGCAGTGCATTTTGATGCACTGTGGGCTCAATTTTTGACCAATCGAAAAGCTGTTTGATACTTTTGTGTAGGACAGTCTAACGATGCAGATGCTGACGTTTCGTGTCGTTTGAAGAAAAAATGTGGGTTAAAAGGGCGGAGCGCTACTTTGTTCAGAATACCTTTTTTATGATTATTATTATATATTATTAAGTAGCCCAGACAGCACACACCAACACCAAGTAGCCCAAATAGCAGCAACTTATGTTTGAATGTAAATCTGACTATAGTATATATTCATAATATATGTATAGATTGGCGGTGGGGGAAGACCCACGGACATCTGTGAAAGAACGGATGACAGCTCGGAAAGACGGCACGCAACAGTGTTAGGGCTGGCACCCTGAGGCACTGCGCAAGCTAGCTACAAGTACAAGACCAAGTGCAAAGAGCAGCTACAGCAACGCAAAGCACCTGATACTATCCAGAGAGTTATCTCTGGGTTTATTAGTACTGCTTGTTAGTCGGCGGAGGACCGGGGTCAGGAGTTAAACCACAGTGCCCTGGACCTCTTTGCTCAACCTGCTCAGAGCACAAGAAGAAGGGGTGCAAGATGGGTGTGGCTGACTAGAGCTCGCAGTTGGAGCCCTTCTACAGACGAAGATTAATCTTCGCAGCCCCACTCAGGCGAGGCGTACAGGCTGGGGGGGCGAAACGCTGGTGACCCTGAGATACCTGCTGAGGATGTAGAAGGGTTTCCAACGGTGTGAGTGCTCTGGCCACACTCTCACCAAGGAATACCGCCGTGGGGGCGGCATGTCGTAGCTCCTGCGGTTTCTGCTTGTGGCAAGGCATCTTTGATGTGAAGTGAACGTCGGGGGTGCTTTGCTGCGGGCGGGGTCCGTGGGGGCCGCAGTGTGTTGTCCTGCGGTTTACTTCACCCATAGAAATTAGGTGTTATGTCAAGTTTCAAGTCGTTTCATCCATTTTTGGTTGAATGGCGGCCATTTCATTTTGGCACGACTGTGTATGTTCCAGCGCCCGCAATCTTGAAACGAGAAAAGCGATTGGCACCAAACAACACAAATCTACTCATATGGGACCCATATACAACATATTAAAAGATTGGAGTGCTACCATGTTCAGAGAATGTTTTGCTAACATTGGACTCAGCGGCATAAGGGCTGTCAGGCCCCCAGGGCAGAGGTTGATCAAAGGAACTTTTTTTCCTGAAGGACTTGGGGAGTTTATTGTTTCATAATCATGTTTAGACACCAAAGACTTGTAATATACACATGAGCGTACCATCCCTCAGTAGAGTGACAGGCATGTGGGGTCAAAGTTCCAAGGTCACCGTGTGCACGTCCCACATTACCCAATGGAAAATATGGTCCCTGCACACCGGGAGGAAACCATGTGATTGATGTGGCTGAAGATTACCCTCAATAGACTTGTAGAAAAGGGTCCATAATGGCCCACCGTTAGGCCTGTTCTTGGGGCAGTCGATGCTCGCGAACCGGCGCGCCAATGACGTAATGACGATGACACTGCCGTGACATCATCAATGATGACGTCAGAGGTCACCTGTGAGGTCATCGGCGACGTCAGGCGGTCTAGGCTGACTGTGATGGCAGACGGGACTTTACGGGGTCACCGATGATGTCATAGCATAGAGTTCACCTGTGAGGTCATCGGCGATGTCAGACATAACATATATATACAAGGTGTTCTGTGACGCTGTATCCGGTATACTTACTTCTTATATACTTCTTTTCTACTTCATAATGTCTACCCTTACCACGACCAAATCCGAACCCGAGCTGAACCCTGGCTGTCTTACAACCAGCCAGGCCCTGGTGACCGACTGCCTACAACCAGCCAGGTCACGAGTGGTATTCCTTCAACCGCATCTGAGGACCGACATCTCTGTGGTTCTGATCGACCACTGCCCGTGAGCCCTCAACTTCGATCCAGCACACTTCACGAGGCAAGCCCACAAGCTTCGCTACAAGACTAGATGCACAAGATGAGAGCCAATCAGGGTCGCTCAGAAGGCTGGGGAACAGCTAATTTGCCATAACATTGCAGCGGATGGAAAGAATGACTAAATTTTTTGCACGTGTGTTCAGCCGGAGGTCCTGAACTAGTGTAGCGAATATCGCCTAATTCCGTTAAGCCATGCCAAGATGAGATCCAATCAGGGTCGCTCAGAAGGCCGGGGAACAGCTAATTTGCCATAGCATTGCAACGGATGGATAGAATGACTACATTTTTTGCACGTGTGTTCAGGGGGAGGTCCTGAACTAGTGTAGAGAATATCGCCTCATTCCGTTAAGCCATGCCAAGATGAGAGCCAATCAGGGTCGCTCAGAAGGCCGGGGAACAGCTAATTTGCCATAACATTGCAGCGGATGGATAGAATGACTAAATTTTTTGCACGTGTGTTCAGGGGGAGGTCCTGAACTAGTGTAGAGAATATCGCCTCATTCCGTTAAGCCATGCCAAGATGAGAGCCAATCAGGGTCGCTCAGAAGGCTGGGGAACAGCTAATTTGCCATAACATTGCAGCGGATGGAGAGTATGACTAAATTTTTTGCACGTGTGTTCAGCTGGAGGTCTTGAACTAGTGTAGCGAATATCGCCTCATTCCGTTAAGCCATGCCAAGATGAGAGCCAATCAGGGTCGCTCAGAAGGCCGGGGAACAGCTAATTTGCCATAACATTGCAGCGGATGGATAGAATGACTAATTTTTTTGCACGTGTGTTCAGCCGGAGGTCCTGAACTGGTGTAGCGAATATCGCTTCATTCCGTTAAGCCATGCCAAGATGAGAGCCAATCAGGGTCGCTCAGAAGGCCGGGGAACAGCTAATTTGCCATAACATTGCAGCGGATGGAGAGTATGACTAAATTTTTTGCACGTGTGTTCAGCCGGAGGTCCTGAACTAGTGTAGCGAATATCGCCTCATTCCGTTAAGCCATGCCAAGATGAGAGCCAATCAGGGTCGCTCAGAAGGCCGGGGAACAGCTAATTTGCCATAACATTGCAGCGGATGGATAGAATGACTAAAATGTTTGCACGTGTGTTCAGCCGGAGGTCCTGAACTGGTGTAGCGAATATCGCTTCATTCCGTTAAGCCATGCCAAGATGAGAGCCAATCAGGGTCGCTCAGAAGGCCGGGGAACAGCTAATTTGCCATAGCATTGCAACGGATGGATAGAATGACTAAATTCTTTGCACGTCTGTTCAGCCGGAGGTCCTAAACTACAATGATAACCTTAAATGGAAGTGGGCGAGGCCAAGGGGCGTCACCCCCCACCCTTCTGAGATCAATTTAGATAGTAAGTAGCCCTGGTGGCATGTGGGCGGGCTGTGTGTGGGCTAGAAGGCTGACACTTGGTGGTCGTAGAGTAGCAGGGGGTGCCACAAACATACCAAAAGATCAGCCTTCTAGCCCTCACCTCTCTTGAGAAACAGCCGTGTTCACCCTGCATATGTTGGTGTACACCGCGCATGCTTTATCATGTAATATGTAAAAGCTTATATCTCAAAAACGACTCAGGCTAGCAGGCAGTTCCACCTGTGCCTCCCGCCTCCCAAGACCAGAGGCAGGCGTGCGTCCCGGCCTCAGGGTTAGCACCCCGGAGGGCGCCACCCACTTCACCGGTGCCCGCACCCCGGCTCAACATTTCACCCGTGCCTCGCACCTCCCATGACCGGGGTCAGGTCAGCACGGCAGCTCCAGAGCCAACGACGTAATGATGATGACACCGCCGTGACATCAGCGATGATGATGTCAGAGTTCACCTGTGAGGTCATCAGCGATGGCAGACGGTCTAGGCTGACTGTGATGGCAGACGTGACTTTATGAGGTCACCGATGATGTCATACCTCCCCGGACGTTGTGACATCACCAACGGTGTCATACCCTGAATGTGGGGGGGGTATAAAAAGGTGTTGTTCTGTTATGATATGCTTCTTGGTCCTATTCCCCTTTCTGCAATCTGTAAGCTCTATACGTGGCTTCTGCCTTGCTCCTATCTGCCTGATATTTCATTAAAGCCTGAAAAGACATCTCTGTGGTTCTAATCGACCACTGCCCGTGAGCCCTTACCTAAGATCCAGCAACTTCACACTTCACACAAGGCAAGCACATAAACTTCCTTACAAACTGGTCCTTCGAGCCGGCGTGCGTACCGGCCTCAGGGTTAGCACCCCGGAGGGCGCCACCCACTTTACCGGTGCCCGCACCCCGGCTCAACATTTCACCCGTGCCTCGCACCTCCCACGACCAGGGTCAGGTCAGCACGGCAGCCCCAGAGCCAATGACCCAAACTACGCAACCCCCGGTTCCACTGCCCAGACAAGGGCAACGGCCATTGCCAATGCCACCAACACCCGCACCCAGGACACGTCCGCCAACAAAGGTCGCCGACCCTGAGCATGCAATAGAGTGCAACGGGCACGGCTCCGCCGAGCCCGCCACTGGGATACACCACACTCAGGTAGGCATGGCGAACGTTGGGACCAACAGCACGGGGCACAGTCAGCCGGCCGGCGTCAACCATTCCCACAAGATAGCCGGACACGACAGCTGGGACCCCCCCAGAGGGCGGGACCAGCCATCACGATTACCTATTCCCGGAATTCACCTCCTGGCCCTGCCCGGGCTCATGGAGACAACTCCAGCCAAGGCCTCTAGGGATGCCAAGAAGTCCGAGCAGAGGAAGCCAAGAACGGGCCCCAAGCCCGTTCCCCCAGAAAGAAGCGGCCACCCGGCTCCCCCTGACGGATCAAGCCACCCTGCTCCCCCAGGGGGAACCGGGGGGGGGGGGGGGGGGGGCGACTACACTGGGAAACCTCCATGGGGAAACCGTCATGCCCTCCGTAAGGTCTGCAAAGTGGTGACCCAACATGGGGACCAGAGGCTGGACACATACGCCATAATGGACGACCGCTCAGAGTGGACCGTGCTCCTACATCCAGCAGCACAGCAGCTGGCCCTTACAGGCCAGCCAGAGGACATGCCTTTGCGGACGGTGAGGCAGGAGCCCCAGATGCTTCACAGGGCGGCCGTCTCCCTCATCGTCTCGCCGGCAATTTGCCCAGAGCAGACCTATCGCACGCAGAGAGCCTTTACAACACAACTTAAAATCAACTAAATATCAATGTCTAATGATATTAGAATTTAACATTGTGTGGACGTTAATGTTAAAACGTTTAACAAACGTTGGATTTTGGTTACTTAACAACACAACATAAAATTAACATAATCTCAACATCTCATGATGTTTGGATTTTACGTCATATTGACATTAACATTGGGATGTTTAGAAGACGTTGGATTTTAGTTATTTTATAACACAACTTAAAATCGACTAAATATCAACGTCTGATGATGTTAGAATTTAACGTTGTGTGGACGTTAATATTGCAATGTTTAACAGACGTAGGATTGTGGTTACTTAAAAACATATTTTAAAACCAACAAAATATAAACGTCTAATGATGTTGGGATCTTACGTTATATTGACGTTAATACTGGGACGTTTAGAAGACGTTGGATTTTAGTTTCTTTAAAACACAACTTAAAATCAACTATATATCAACGTCTAATGATGTTAGAATTTAACGTTATGTGGACGTTAATGTTAAAACATTTAACAAACGTTGGATTTTGGTTACTTAACAACACAGCTTAAAATCAACATAATCTCAACGTCTAATGATGTTGGGATTTTACGTTATATTGACATTTATATTGGGATGTTTAGAAGACGTTGGATTTTAGTTACTTTATAACACAACTTAAAATCGACTAAATATCAACGTCTGATGATGTTAGAATTTAACGTTGTGTGGACGGTAATATTACTACGTTTAACAGACGTTGGATTTCAGTTACTTTATAACAGAACTTAAAATCGACTAAATATCAACGTCTGATGATGTTAGAATTTAACGTTGTGTGGACGTTAATATTGCAATGTTTAACAAACGTAGGATTTTGGTTACTTAAAAACATATCTTAAAACCAACAAAATATGAACGTCTAATGATGTTGGGATTTTACGTTATATTGACGTTAATACTGGGACGTTTAGAAGACGTTGGATTTTAGTTTCTTTAAAACACAACTTAAAATCAACTAAATATCAACGTCTAATGATGTTAGAATTTAACGTTATGTGGACGTTAATGTTAAAACGTTTAACAAACGTTGGATTTTGGTTACTTAAAAACACAACTTAAAATCAACATAATCTCAACGTCTAATGATGTTTGGATTTTACGTTATATTGACATTAATATTGGGATGTTTAGAAGACGTTGGATTTTAGTTACTTTATAACACAACTTAAAATCGACTAAATATCAATGTCTGATGATGTTCTAATTTAACGTTGTGTGGACGGTAATATTACAAAGTTTAACAGACGTTGGATTTTTGGTTACTTAAAATCACAACTTAAAACCATCAGAATTTCAACGTCTAATGATGTTGGGATTTTATGTTATATTGACGTTAATATTGGGACGTTTAGAAGACTTTGGATTTTAGTTTCTTTAAAACACAACTTAAAATCGACTAAATATCAACGTCTGATGATGTTCGAATTTAACGTTGTGTGGATGTTAATATTACAATGTTTAACAGACGTTGGATTTTGGTTAATTAAAAACACAACTTAAAACCAATAAAATATCAACGTCTAATGATGTTGGGATTTTACGTTATATTGACGTTAATATTGGAACGTTTAGAAGACGTTGGATTTTAGTTTCTTTATAACACAACTTAAAATCGACTAAATGTCAACGTCTGATGATGTTAGAATTTAACGTTGTGTGGACAGTAACATTACAACGTTTACCAGACGTTGGATTTTGGTTACTTAAAAACACAACGTAAAACCAACATAATATAAACGTCTAATGATGTTGGGTTTTTACGTTATATTGATGTTAATATTGGAACGTTTAAAGACGTAGGATTTCAGTTTCTTTAAAACACAACTTAAAATCGACTAAATATCCACGTCTGATGATGTTAGAATTTAACGTTGTGGGGACGTTAATATTACAACGTTTAACAGACGTTAGATTTTTGTTATTTAAAAACACAACTTAAAACCAACATAATATCAACGTCTAATGATGTTGGGATTTTACGTTATATTGACGTTAATATTGGGATGTTTAGAAAACGTTGGATTTTAGTTACTTTATAACACAACTTAAAATCAACATAATCTCAACGTCTAATGATGTTGGAATTTTACGTTATAATGACGTTAATATCGGGATGTTTAGAAGACGTTGGATTTTAGTTACTTTATAACATAACTAAAAATCGACTAAATATCCACGTCTGATGATGTTAGAATTTAACGTTGTGGGGACGTTAATATTACAACGTTTAACAGACGTTAGATTTTTGTTATTTAAAAACACAACTTAAAACCAACATATTATCAACGTCTAATGATGTTGGGATTTTACGTTATAATGACGTTAATATTGGGATGTTTAGAAGACGTTGGATTTTAGTTACTTTATAACATAACTTAAAATCGACTAAATATCAACGTCTGATGATGTTAGAATTTGACGTTGTGTGGATGTTAATATTACAACGTTTAACAGACGTTGGATTTTGGTTATTTAAAAACACAACTTGAAACCAACATAATATCAACGTCTAATGATGTTGGGATTTTACGTTATATTGACGTTAATATTGGGATGTTTAGAAGACGTTGGATTTTAGGTACTTTATAACACAACTTAAAATCAACATAATCTCAACGTCTAATGATGTTGGGATTTTACGTTATAATGACGTTAATATTGGGATGTTTAGAAGACGTTGGATTTTAGTTACTTTATAACACAACTTAAAATCTACTAAATATCAACGTCTGATGATGTTAGAATTTAACGTTGTGTGGATGTTAATATTACAACGTTTACCAGACGTTGGATTTTGGTTATTTAAAAACACAACTTAAAACCAACATAATATCAACGTCAGATGTCGTCAGTATTAACCGTCAACCTGACGTTGACATTAGACGTTGGACTGACATTGGATTATGGTCACGGACGTCACGACCTCCATCCAACCAAAGATCAACGTCTAATGACGTTGTGTGCCAGCTGGGTAGGTTTTCTTTGAAGACTGTGTATAGTGGATTAATTAGGGCTGCAATAGATTATGGATGTATCATCTATCAATCTGCATCAAAAACATTACTTAAGAAATTAGATACAATGCAATATCAGGCTTTGAGACTCTGTTGTGGTGCCATTAAAACAACCCCAGTTGCAGCTATACAGGTGGAAATGAATGAAAAACCATTGGAAATCAGGAGAAAACAGTTAGCAATAGTATATTGGGCAAACCTTAAGGGCCATAAGGGGAATCATCCTACACAAAAAGTATTGCAGCCATGTCAAGAGAAGGAGAAAAGACAGTTCAACAGCTTTGGATGGACAATTGGAAAGGTAGTCAATGAGTTAGGGATAGGGGATATAGTAGTAAGCCCCACTGTGCCATACTCAGGTGTTCCACCATGGTTATTTGAGGAGGTTGTGGTTGACTTGAGATTACTGGAACTAAGTAGGAAGAAAGATGGGGAAAAGATAGGTAGGTACCAAGTTAACAGTTATATAGATGGGAAGTATGCAGACTATTTTAAAATATACACAGATGCATCAAAGACAACAAGTAGTAGAGTGGGGGTGGCATTTATAAGTCCAGAATTAAATGTAATGGTGAATAAAAGAGTAACTGACAAATTGTCAGTATATACAGGGGAATTGTTGGCTATTCTTTTAGCACTTAATTGGGTAGAAGAAAATAAACCGGGTAATGTTTTAGTAGGGTCAGACTCCACTAGTGCATTAGTAAGTATCAAGAATGTACAGTCGGAGGGAAGATTGGATATTGTACTGGAAATATCTCAGGCAATTTACAGAGTCAGCAAAGCAGGAACAATTGTGAAATTTATTTGGGTCCCAGCACATATAGGAGTGGAGGGTAATGAATTATCAGATAAGTATGCGAAAGATGCAACTAGGCAGAAGTAAATATGGTAGTAAGTTATAGTAAGGCAGAAGTTAAAAGTATAGTCAAAGGAGAAATGAAAAAGAAATGGCAGGATGAGTGGAATAAAGAAACTAAAGGTAGGCATTATTACAATATCCAAAAGACAGTAGGAAGAATGAGAAGCATGAGCAGAAATAAAAAAGATGAAGATATCATATCAAGGATGAGATTTGGGCACACTGGGCTTAACAGTACACTTAAGATTATGGGAAAGCATGAGACTGGTAGGTGTGAATATTGCGATAGGCAGGAAACCGTAGAACATGTAATGATTGATTGTCCATACTACCAACAGGAAAGACAGATCCTCAACAACAGATTGGAGAGCAATCGTATCAAGCTGGATTTAAAAGAGATATTGCAGTTGAATTCAGGGAATGTGGGATATAGGGATATATTTTTATTTCTAGAAGAAACTGGACTAAGTAGAAGAATATAGTCAGGATAGTGTAGTGTTTTAGAAAGCCATTCTGATACTCCATTTCAGAAGGTGGCGGTAATGCACCATAAGTTGTTTGCCAACCGCCATAAAACACTAGAAGAAGAAGAAGAAGAAGAAGAGGGGCGAGGCGTCCTGCACTGGTGGAGCGGAGGGAATGGTGAGAGATTTGGAGCCTGACCATAGATTGTAGGTACAGAGGAGCTGTCTGGTGTACTGTCCTGTAGGCCAGAACCAGTGTCTTGAATTTGATGCGTGTCGAGATGGGAAGCCAGTGAAGGTCCCGGAAGAGGGGAGTGACATGAGAGAATTTGGGTTGGTTGAAAACCAGACGGGGTGCAGCGTTCTGAATGAACTGAAGCGGTCAGATGTCAGAGGCAGGTAGGCCGGCCAGAAGCACGTTGCAGTAGTCCAGGCGGGAGATGATAAGTGACTGGACCAGGAGTTGCGTCACTTCCCTCGTGAGAAAGGGATGGATTTTGCGGATGTTGTACAGGGAGAACCTACAGGAGCGTGCTGTCGCAGCAATGTAGGCCCAGCAAGACAGCTGGTTGTCAAGGATCACCCCAAGGTTCTTAGCTGTTTGGGAGGGAAGCACAGTGGTATCGTCAGTGGAGATGGAGAGGTCTGTGAGAGGGCAGTCTTTCCTTGGGAGGAAGAGAGTAGCTCTGTCTTACCAAGATTGACCTTGAGGTGGTGGGCAGACATCCACTTCACCGGGAGAGAGGGGAGAGAAGGAAGTAAACCCGGGCGGGGACAGGGGGCAAAGAAGCAGGATTGGAGTCGGGAATGATTAATTAACAACTATATTAACTAAAGTGTAATGAACTATCAATTTACCATGTATTAATGATGGTTATTATAAAGTGATACCATGCTACTGGGGGTACACATGCTAAAAATAGAAAATGTTCTACTACAGCGAGATATGACTTTAACCCATTGATACCTGATGCAGCATTTGCGTGTATATCCCTCATTTGTGTGCGTATCCCTTTAAGACCGCGAACCGCGTTAACGGTTAAGTCTCTGCATTGTGTGCAGCCTGCTCAGTGCAGATGGCATGGTGTAATCCTCTGTGTGTGTTGTAGGTTCTCCTGAGTCTTTCATTCCTTCCTGTATTGTGCTCTACTGTACGGCCCTGTATCATTGCCCATCAGCATCCATTGTTCCCTGAAAGTAGCTGTGACATCCGTGTGCTCTTATGTGATGTCTGGCCAGGATAGCCAGCTTGATCCTGTTATGTGTGAAATGTATTCCATTCCAGGAGGAAAGACAACTTCCCTCACAGCATCATCCGTGTTTTCCCCGCCTTTTCTCCTTTCTCTGAAAGATTAGACAAAAGGAAGCTCAGAAAAGACAGCTTTGCTGTGAGAGCAAAACGAGTGATTTGCTGTTAACGGAATCTCCTGTTTCTTCTTGTTCTTCTTCTCTCTCTCTCTCTCTCTCTCTCTTGTCCCTCTAGTGGTAAGACTGTGAAGGATGATAAAAATGAGACAGAGGTGAAGAATGCCACCAGCGAGGTGAAGACGGTTCCCAACGAAGCGCCCCAGACAAACGGCAATGAAAGTAAAGCGTAATCTCCTGGCCTACAACAGCGGCGGGAGGAAGGGGCAGGGTGATCGGGGGGGTGAGGGGGTGGGATGGGATGGGATGGGCGGGTCGGATCGGATCGGGTCGGGTTCACAGTCACAGAAACCTCAAGGCAATGTCACATCCATCCGATGAGAAAAACAGCAAAAAGCAACAGGATAGCTCGAAAAAGATGGGTCTCTTTCTTTAGTGTCTTCTTAACAAAACAGAGTGTTTTGAGACGCGAGAAAATGTGAAGACGTCATGCACATGCCTTAGCTCCTTTTACGTTTATGGGCTTTAACATTCTCCACACAAAGAACGCATGCACAAATGTGAGTAAGCTGTCTGCTGACATCAACAAAAAATCCCAGTAGTCTAAGGTCATCATTCGCCGATCCACAAGGTGCATTCCTGTCATGCGGTGGCGATGATGTGGTCTCATAAAGATGCCGGTAGCCACAGATCACTTCAGCCAGCTGTTCTTCAACACCTCGTCATTCGTTTACAGAATAAATTACTTCTTCATTGGTAGTCCCTCCTTTAGCAGATTTCCATTTAGCGTCCCTACCTGACACACGTGATATTGCAGCAGACGTTTGCGTCACATTACATCTTTTTGCCCTGCACATTTTTGCTAAACAAGAACATGAGACACATCCTGTGCGTTGCTCTTTGCATTGTTGCATGTGTTCCTTGTGTGGAGTATGTTAGTCTCCTTTCTTTCAGTAAATTCAGTAAATTCTTTTAAATCACTTCTTAAAACCCACTTTTACAGGAACGCCTTCTCTTAAACATTTACAGCACTTGTCGTTGTTTTTATTATATATCTATTTGATTTGTTTTATTTTAATGATCCTATTTTATACTGTTTTATTTTGGTGTTTTATACTATTTTATACATTATTTTTACCTGTGAGTATGTATTATCTTTTACCATGTTTTGTGAAAGCGCTATACAAATAAAGATTACTTACTTACTTACTTTCTATGATTATGTTGTTCCTCCTTTGTCACTTCTCTGTTTATTCACACTTCTCTGTTTATTCACACTTATCTGTTTATTCACACGGGGGAAAACAACACAAAATTCACACCTCTAGTTCACCCTCCTTATTCTCCTTTCATTATGTATGTAATATGGAATTGGTTGTTAAATTGTTGTTCAACATGGAACAGAAACAATATCATTTGCGTCTACATAACCATGGTTGGACTGTAGCTTTACCTCCTTCATGCAAGTGTGTTGCCAATGCTGTTGCTTAGTTTCTTGTCTGCTCATTATGCAGGAAGATTCATCAGCATAGGTTGAGGCGATGTCTCGTCATAGACGCTGGGTTAGCTGGCTCAGCCTGGCTGGGGGCGTGGCCAGGGTGGGGTAAATCCCCTGTTCTATCCATTCAGCAAAGTTAGAATTTAATTGATAGCCCAGCCCAGGCAGAGATGATCGGAGATTTAACCACTGCAGTAAACGCACATCTGAGAAGATGTGTTCTGCTCTAGAACCCCCAAACCTGGCTGTAGTTTAGAGCCGCAGCACTGTCCTTTGGTGAGTCAGCCCATTGAGATATATTGGCGGTTTTACCCCACTCGCGCGCCAGCCGTATAACATTTTGTGGGCGTTGCCACGTTCTCCAAAAGTGGCTGGCACTCAATGAGTTAATCATGTTTACGTGCACTTAACTCATTGAGTGCCAGCCACTTTTGGTGAACGGACGCTCCCAGTGCCAGAGTTTCAGAGCGTTTTCAGTGATTTCTCGAGGCCCACAGAATATTGTGTGATATTACTATGTAAACACCGAACACGCATAAAGAACGATGAGACTCTCTTCTATCATCTGCAAAAAAAAGTTTATTGATACTATTTTCCAGGCCCGCGGGAAGTAGGGGTGCTGCAGGTGCTGCAGCACCCCCTAGATTTTTTCCAAAAAAAAAAAAAAAAAAAATTTTTTTTTTTTTTTTTTTTACAAATGTAATTAAAAATATTTTGCAGTGCACTATGTTCCTTTCTTGTTTAAGAATGTTTCGGGAAATGAAAATGTAGCCTATTTAAATAGAATTATCAACAATAACAATCAAGGAAGTTACATGCTTGTAGGCTAGAGAAGAAGAAGCGCGCATGCACGCACATGTTGTGTTGAACCAACCAACAACCAATACGAATTGTTTAATCTGGCAATAAAGAAATGTGAACTTGACATGCTATTTTAATAGCCTACTCAAAAATGCACCTCCCACTATACAGCAAAGAGAGGAGTCAATGTTTCTTGATATATGCCATTCAGATCAGAATAATTAGTCTAGTCATTAAGTTTGCTGATAATATTTCTATCATGTTAAGTCTGTGTCATGTTAACTGGTGTATTCAGAGCAAATAGGGAGATATAGAGCATTATCATCATGCTATATATCTCCCTCTTTGCTCTGAATGAGTGAGAAAAGGAGAAAATACTGAATAATTACATCACAACAGTATCCTAATGTTGATTTAAAATGAGATATTCCTCTAAATATGGCAAAAAAATGTAAAAAAAAAACGCCCAATTTTTTTTTGGGGGGGCCCTTGCGGGCCCCACCGAGAGTCCCTTCCTCCCAGCACCCCCTGCTTAAAATGACTTCCAGCGGCCCTGCTATTTTCCGTTCTTTAGTTATGAGCCGGAGAAGATAGGTTGTTTTGAGCAAAAAGACACGTTTCAATTTAGAATCTGAGATATTCAGCCTTTTGTGAAAGGAAGCATTTCAAGCACATCATTGACTCTGAAACTAATATTTTCTGATGTAATGACACCTCAAAAATAATTTCCTTCAATAAAAGAGTGAAAACAAAGGAATTTTGTTTGGCCAAATAATATTTTTTAGCTGCAACCAGCAGCGCTGGCCCCTGCGTGCGCAGACCCTACACCTTCTTGCTGGTCTTGATTTACTGCTGGTGGGCATCAGATAGCCTATTCTAGCTTGTTTGCTCTCTGTGCATCGAGCCTGCTGCTGCCTGGGTCTGTGTGTACTGTCAATGGTTGTATGCTGTAGTGCCCTGCGTGCACCACCCCCCTCCTCCTCCTCCTCCGTGGTGGGAGGAGTGTCTCTGGGGCTCTGCTGCGAGTGCGTTTGCTCTGCACTGAAAAGTGCGCTGCATCCCCCTGCTTTTTTACAGCGTGTCGCCGGCTCCCAGCTGAGAATAATGTAACTTTTCAGAAAGCTGCTGGTGTCGGCAACTAAATCATATGGAGGGGCTATCGCAGCGGACACGGATGGGGCTCAATTGTGGCAGCAGATGACTGCTGTTCACAGGCACAGCTAACGTTATGCTTCATGCATATCGATGCGATTTCCGTTTCCTCATGACTTCTTCTCTCTTTTTTCCTCGCCTTTCTCTAATCTGGAGAGCACTGTCGCCACCTAATGGGTCCTTAAAATAGCTTTTACACATTCAACAGCCACCATACTTTCACAGGAGATGGATCTGGCTTTGATGCACGTCCCACCGTCAAAAAACGCAATTGACGAACATACTCGTCCTTGGCACTCTACGTTACTAAACCAATTGACGAACATACTCGTCCATGGCATTCAATGAGTTAATCACAACTCACTTCACCATCAGCCTTTTAAAAAGTATGTAGTTTGAGCTGACACATGTGGTGAGAGAACATGAGCTTTATTTGAGTCACAAATGATATTAAAAGTACAGGCAATCAAATATAATAAGTTAGATATGGCTTTCCTACGTATATTTATAATAAGGGGTTTCTGAGCCATTTCCAGAACAGAAGTGCTCACCACCCAATTATCCAAAATATAAGTTCCACCATAATGTTTTAAGTCCTTATACACTCTAAACTTTCAACATTTGAATAGAGGCCTAACCAAAACACAATGTTATTACAGATTTATGACTATAAGATCTTGTTTTACTACGGTATATAAAAGAATTTTCCCCTCAGTCACGTCATTGTGGAGCTGTTTGTAACTGAAGTAACAAATGGTCTGATCAAAGAGTTACCTGTGACAGTCAGAGTGACTCCAGGTGAAGCAGTATGGCTCCCAGCTGGATGGTTTGTTGTGAAGCTGAACTTGTACACAGCTGAGTCGCTCTCTCTCAGGTCTGTGATTCTCAGGCTGCAGTTCTTCTGATGACCACCATACTCCACACGACCTGCATACTCCGAGGCTGTTGTCACATCCACAGGTTCACCACCCTCCTCTTTAGACCACATCGTCTTCTTCACTGTGACAGTGAGGTCATCTAGGTATGCTGGGTATATGTAGGAGCAGCTTATGTCCACTGTAGATCCTTTGATGGCACAGATCTCAGTAGGAGTGTAAGTCACTCCCCAGTCATCCTGAGGCTGTACCACTGTAACACAGCACATCACAAACCACATCACATTCACAAACACTTTACAGGATAGGGCTGTACCACTGTAACACAGAACACATCACATCACAAACCACATCACATTCACAAACACATTACAGGACAGACTTTCACAGCATGTGAAGCTGCTAGAGACCTGGGGCCACATTACAGAAACTTCCTAAATTCCAAATCCTATCCTAAATGATTGGTAACCATGGTAATTAGAGTTAGGACTTGATTTAGGAAAACACCCATTACAGAACAACAGTTCCTAAGTCAATATTCTCATCCTAATATAAAATGGGAAAAGCGTATTACAGAAGCGTCCCAACTCTCCCAAATCTTAAAAAAGCTCTCCTAACTTTAAGATGCTATCCTATGCTGTCCTAACTAATTTACACTATTTTCAACTGGAACAACAGCCATCTTGCATCTCGTTATAATGTATAGCCTACCTACCTACGTTATGGCTGCGCTGTTATTACATTTGCAAAACCAACAAAATGTCAACAGGCGCAATTTATTTGCCGAAAGGCTCATGTGGGACCCGAATGACGTTTTGCGTTTTGATGACAGAACGCTCGTTAATCGATACAGACTGCCCCGGCCGGGACACATGATACTGCAGCTAGCCGAGGAGCTGAGACCTGTGTTGGAGAGACCGACTAGGCGACACGGGGCTCTGCCGGTTTCTGCTATTTTAGCCCATTCCCTGTCTTTCACCTCCCGCGTGAGGGTGGCTGAAAACTTTCCGAAAAGCACGTCTTTAACCTTTTCTATTGTGGTCACTAAGACCTCCAACTCATCTGCCTTGAAGTTAAATGCCCTTCGTTTTTGGTCCATTGCCCCACAATCTCAAAAATGTTCGACAACAACAACACACATTGTTAGCCTACTAGCTAATAGCAGGCTACTAGCGCTCCTACTTCCCCTGCGAGTTGAGAAAGGAGGAGGTGTCTGTTGCTAGTGGTTGCTAGGGTAACAGAGAAAAGTTGATAACCGATGCTGGATGAGTATTTAGGATTTCTTAACAAGACATAAGATAGGATTTAGCAAGATAAGATAGGATTCCTAAAGTTAGTTAGGATTTGCTTCTGTAATACGAAATCAGAAAAAATCCTATCTTAAACTAGTCCTATCCTAACTTAAGACATAAGATAGGGAGTTTCTGTAATGTGGCCCCTGGACTACATTTCCCATAACCACATTGACAGTTACATCATCTCAGCTCAGTCAAACAGAGAGGCTCGTAGTACCAAGAAGAAAGGGGATTTTGTGGGTAAGCTTCAAACTCCTCAGAATGACAAGTGCTGATCACCAGCTGTCATGTGCTGGTCATGTTACAGGTCTAAGGTCACTATATGAGCTGGTGGACTCTGTGAGATTCAGTGGTGGTGGGGGGAGGGGGGTGAAAACTGACAGAGAAAACTGACCATTTCCAGCTGTTTCTAAACAAAGACCCCTCATGTCTAGACAGGTAAAACCGGAAAATATCCTGCTCTGGATAGCCGGACATGGTCCAGACTTCATGTTTAGAAGTGGCTATAGATGCTGGAATGTGGGGGACAAAGGGACAATTTGTCCTCACAACACGAGAGAGTGGACAAAAAGAGAGGAGAATAAAGACTGTGACATGGTTGAGCGAGCTCAGCCACAGTGAGGCAGACCTCTGCAGATCAGGTGCACTCTGTGCTGGGACCGAGGCTTGCATGACCACAGTGCTGCTCACAGCACCACTGTTTACATTGTACAGATAAGTGAGATGAGAAACGGCCCATGAAGAGTCACAATGAAACATCGTTATCTGCAGTACTGCAGCTTCACTCTCAAACAACCGTATCAACACATGAATAGTATCACCAAACTTGTTTTTACTGAATGCAAATTTAAATTAAATTCTCAGCCCTGATGTCTATTTGTGCTGATCTCTCTCAACACAACACATTACTTGAGTTGAAATGACTAAAAACGAACAGAAATCAAAGTTTTAGCATATGGCTCATTTCATTTCTCTCCTGGTCTCTCCTGCAAAGCGCAGCGCGATGATGTCATATTTGCCGCACGCCCCTCGTGCCTGGCAGGGAAGAGATGCTACAGTTGCTACATCACTGTCCCTCCATCCAGGCCCGGTTCTACGGGGGTGCAAAAGCATGCATTGCACCCTTAATTTAATTGTTTGCATGCTCAGTTGAAAAGAGTGGTAAAAAAAAAAAAAAAATCATAAAAAATCATAAAAAATAAAAAAAAATAAAAAATCATAATCATAATAATATAAAACATTGGTAACGAACCATCAACCATATTCTATTTGCCAGTTTTCATTCGACAGTAATTAAATAAAATATCTGCTTTTGTTCACAAACTTCACTGTCACTGTCAAGAGCACGTGACCTTGCTGCACGTTCATTGCGTGTTTTCACGTCACGTCACGTCAAGATGGCACCCGCAGTCTTTGCAACCAGCAGCATGCTAGCTATTAGATCAAAGGGAATAAATGGATCATGGATATTCGGAGATGGTGTAAACCTTTGCAACCGAACACCACCAGTGCCTCCACAACTGCAGACACTAACGTTACCGATGGCGAGACTCCAGCCGAAAAAGCTAACTTAGCTGGTGCGCCTGCTACTCGCAGCCGTGCATCACTCCCACCTGATGAGCATCCGCCTTCACCCCCAGACCAGACGCCTGTCTCGTCCCAAACACCGCCACCACCCCTCGGAAGCCAGGCTCGTCAAGTAACGTTACTGGATGACCTAGGAAAAGAAGAACCACTGCAAGTACGTTTACACAAGTACCCAGCAAGTCTATTCAGTGGAGTAAAGCGTTCATTTTGCAGTTCATGGTTTAAGAACAGAGAATGGTTAGAATATTCCTGCAAAAAAGATGCCGTGTTTTGCTACGCATGTAGACATTTCGGATTTGGCCATAATAATAATGCAGATGCCTTCATCGCGAGTGGGTATAACAACTGGCGCCATGCTCTTGTCCGTGATAAAGGACTGGGAAGGCATGAAGCAAGCAAAGAACACATGACATCAGTGGCGTTGTGGAAGGAGAGGCTTCGGAGAGAAGAGGCTGGGACGGAGGTTTGTACACTTGTGAATGAAGACCAGCTTGAGAGAAACCGCACTTATGTGAGCGCTATTTTGGACATCATTCAATTTCTAGCTGTAAACCAGCTGCCTTTCCGCGGCTCTGTTGATGCGTTGGATACAAGAGGTGAGACAAGTAGTGGTCTTTTTTTAGCATTGATGGATTACACACTTAAAAAGGACAAGGACTTAAAGAATATTTTTGATACCATCCCCGCCAATGCCTCATACACATCAAATCATATACAAAATGAAATAATGGAACTTATGAGTAAAATCATAACTGAGGAAATTGTAAATGAAATAGGAGAAGATGGGTGGTGCACATTAAAAGTGGACGGCACCAAAGACCCCACTGGATGTGAAAATATCTCAATAGTGCTTCGCTATGTGGATAAAAGCACCAACAGTGTGAAAGAGAGACTTGTTTCAATGGCAACTACTAAACAATGTGATGCCAGGTCTCTGACTCAACTCGTTTTGTCACAGTTGGAAGACATTGGATTGAATACACAGAAGATTCTAAGCCAGTGTTACGATGGGGCAAGTGTCATGTCAGGTGTACATGGAGGGATGCAGAAAATCGTACAGGAAGAACTACAGAGGGAAGTGCCTTATGTGCACTGTTTTAATCACCAGCTTCACCTGGTCATAGTGCATGCCATGTCATCTGAGAACACATTGGAGAACTTCTTCAGTGTGTGTAACTCTCTCTACAAGTTCTTCAGGAAACCTACAGTAGCTGCAGTCTACACAGGAGAGAAGTTGAAGCGACTGCTTGAGCAACGGTGGACTGGCCACCTGGCCACAGTGAAAGTGATCATGAAGTCCTGTGATGACATTGCCCACCTGCTTCGTGAGATCGAACGCACACCGACCAGTGGAACAGATGTGCGAATTGAGGCCACCGGGCTTTTGAAGGCCATTAGCGAGCCCAGTTTCCACTTTATTGCTTGTATGACACATCAGATGTCATAAATGGAAATTAAAATTAAATTAATGGAAATTAAAGGTTAACAGTGATAAAACTAAAGTCACAGTTTTTGGTTCTCGAAAAATTAGCAGTGACAAATTTAAGTTTAATTGTGATGGGGAGAACCTAGAAATCGTTAACTGTTTCAAGTATCTTGGTGTCATTATGAACTATAATGGATCATTTAAGATCGCCATTGAGGAGCTGCATAAGCAAGCCTCTCGTGCTATGTTTGCCCTTTTTTCTAAATGCAGAAAATATGATTTACCAGTAGATATCACACTGGACCTTTTTGACAAGTTGGTTTTACCAGTTATGTTGTACTCGTGTGAAGCTTGGGGGTTTGAAAAAATTGATATATTGGAAAAGCTACACCTCAGATTTCTCAAGTACATTTTGAAAGTTAAAATGACAACGTGTAACAATATGGTCTATGGGGAGCTGGGGAGATACCCACTCTGTGTCACTGTCAAGAAAAGAATGATTAGTTATTGGGCAAGGTTGATTGACGGCAAGGAGAACAAACTTAGCCGTATTATGTACAACTGCCTGCGTGATCTGCACAACTCTGGCGTCTATGCCTCGCCGTGGGTCGTGCGGGTCAAACAGATTTTGGATGACTGTGGCTTGTCTTACCTCTGGCTTACGCAGCAGTGCAATAACATTGACTGGTTGAAGTTAACTGTTGAGCAAAGTCTTAAGGATCAGTTTATGCAGAAATGGCAAAGTGAGCTCAAAAGTATGACGTCATGTGACTTGTACGTAGAATTCAAAAAAGAACTTAAACTTGAAAATTATCTGCTGTATGTAAACCAGAGGCATAGACATGCAATTTGTAACTTTAGGGTTAACAACACCAGAATCCCCAAGGTTGTTGGCAGATATAAAGGACTGCATAGAAGTATGAGGATCTGTAATCTCTGTAGTGACAACTGTGTGGGAGACGAGTATCATGTTTTGTTTGAATGTAAGAATGTAATTATTTTGAATTTCAGACAGTTATATTTACCCAGATATTATTTAACACGTCCATCTATGTTTAAACTGATTCTGCTACTACAATCAGACAAAAAGTCATGTGTAAATTAGGTGCCTTTTTGAAGAATGTCCTGCCTTTGTTCAAATGACATGCTCTAGCCATGCCGTGTGCCATTGTATATTGTTTTTGTAGGTTTTGTTTGTGCTCCATACCATGTGATCATGGTCAATGAGTCACATTAAATAAATAAATGAAATTAAATGAGATATTGAGTTTGCTGGAGCCCCCCAACAATTCACTCCAAGCAAAATCCACTGACCTCTACACTGGTGTCCAACTTGTCCAAAGTGCTCTTGCATGTGTGAAAGAACTTAGAAGTGACAGTAAGTTTGACACACTTTGGGAGAAATGCACAAAAGAGAGAGAGACGACAGAACCTTCCGCTGCCCTCCACCGAAACGACGAAAAGAAAAGATGAGTCACTTGAGAGACTTTGTGGTGGATACACCAGTTGGTCACCGTCACCAAGATGTGGGAGAGAAGACAGAGTGCAAAAGGCTGTATTTCAGTACTCTGGATGCTGTAGTGGGAGAAATGACTGCTAGATTTAGTGAAAGAAATAGCCAACTAGTACAGGCCCTGTCTGCCCTACACCCAGAGAGTGAACATTTCATGGATGTAAACAAAGTGAGGCCACTGTTGGACTTGACAGGGACAGAGGTCAAAGAAGCGGAGTTTACTGTGGCACAGCGCTTTCTGCAGGATGAAATGGCCAAATCTGACACAAGCTGGACAACACAGGACATTTTGAAAACATACAGCAAGTCTCTGGCGGCTATGCCAACTGTCATAGAAACACTGAAGCTCAGCTTAACCTTTGGTGCATCAACTGCATCATGTGAAAATTCATTCTCAACATTGAAAAATGTGTTCAGTGAACACAGAAGGAGCATGTTGCATGAAAGAAAAGCCCATCTGATTCAGATTGCTGTTGAGAAGGACCTCACCAAAAAGTTCACTGGAGAGTGGAAGGAGAAACTGCTGAGAAAATTCAACACATCTTCAAGGAGGCTGCAGCTCTACTGAATGAGGGTAAGAAACAGTTTTTTTATTATTATTTTATTGTATTAAGTGTTATATTCATTATTATTAGATTATTATGTTTCCTATACAACCAGTAAGCTATATAGACCTAGATGTTGAATAATGCTATTAAAATTATACTGTACCACTAAGTGGGCCTATAGTTTATCTATTTAAAATCTAATCCCATTTTACTGTGCCCTGTGTTATTTATTATGGGCTTCATTTAACCTTTGCCATCTCTCTGTCCAATAAGGTTCTTCCGGGGCCCCCTGGTGGTGTCAGTGTGCCACTATCCTGGAAGCTTTTGCTGTGGTATGGCGATTTCTACGGGATGAAGTGGAGCAATTAGACATCAAATGGACAACACAGGACATTTTAAGAGACCCTGGCAGCTATGCCTTCTGTGACAGAAAGACTGAAGCTCAATGCATGTGGTTGGTTACAGGATGTATTCTATATAAAAAAAACTAACTAAAGATGTATGGATACAAGTGACACTTAAAAAATAATCACATTTGGTCACAGATGACTATAGGGAAAGAACACACTACTTTTTCATACAGACAAAGAGCTTTCTAGACAAGCACCTCTGTCTAGTTCTGACACTTTATTTTGACTACAGTATTTACAGTAGAGATGTTCTGCCTGATGGTAAGGGAGTAATTAAAAAAAAATATTGACTAGCCCAGAAATGTAGCCTAGTAGAGTGTTTTTTTTAAGAAACATATTGGATGCTCCTCACTTGCTGTTTTATATTATTGTGAATGTGCTCAGTTGTCAAGGCAGCTGGCTTTCTCAGGTGATTAGTGTAGCTAAACTATCAAGGGGCACGGAGAGATGTGGTTGGTTACAGGATGTATTCTATATAAAAAAAAAACTAACTAAAGATGGATGGATACAAGTGACACTTAAAAAACAATCACATTTGGTCACAGATAGGGGTGTCACGATACACTCAGTTCACGATACGATACGTATCACGATACTGGGTTCACGATAACGATACGATACGATACGATTTTAACAATATTTTTTTTAACTTGAATAATGACAATATATGACTGGAAAAGTAGTATTTTATTTGAAATGCACAAATACAAAACATGCTGTTGTGGGAAATTGTTATTACAATAACAACTAGAAAAAACATGAGATTGGAGATAAGGCTTATCTTGAAATAGAATGAGTTACACCGTCACTTAGATTTACTTTGAACTAAAAGGTTTCTCAGCAGTATAAATTCTCATTATGCATCTTCAGTTTTTCTTCAAACTCAAACAAGACTTTTCTTAGTCTATTTTTTATGCATCTTCAGTTTTTCCTGTCAAGTAAACAGTTTTGCCAGAAACTCAATTGAATGGTTTCTCTCCTGTATAACTTCTCATGTGTCTCTTCAGAGACTTGTTCAACTGAACTACTTTCCACACATTGAACTTCAACAAACAAAGACGTTTCTTTGTCTATTTTTTGAAAAAAAAAAGATTTTTTTTTTTTTTTTTTTTTTTTTTTTTTCACGATATGAGATTTCATCTCAACGATACATATCGTGACGTTTTACTATCGCGAAATTTCGTGGGACGATATATTGTGACACCCCTAGTCACAGATGATTATAGGGAAAGAACACTACTTTTTCATACAGACACAGAGCTTTCTAGACAAGCCCCTCTGTCTAGTTCTTCTGACACTTTATTTTGACTACAGTACAAAAATGACCCACTTCTATATCATTGTGGCAGACTTACCTTTGTTAGAGCTTTTTATTTTCATTACATTGTTGTTCACATTATTAACCTGCATAGCCAGGCTTACTGTATAGTGTACAGACAGTCAGACACCACACTTTGTGAACTCAAGTCACAATATTTCCTGTGTCTTACAGTATTTACAGTAGAGATGTTCTGCCTGATGGTCAGGGAGTAATTTAAAAAAAATATTGAGTAGCCTAGTAGAGTGTTGTATGTTCTGAAAGATTTATGTTATAATATTATTTGCTAAAACACTTTACAGCATTTAAAGAGATTATTTGGTCTTACCAAAGGTACAATGAAATCTCCATGCTGCAGCTGCACACTTACTCTTCAAACTTGAATTATAATTGTTGTTTCTATTTGTTCTTTGGCACCTATATGTAAGGTTGAGATAATTCTATTATCATTATATGGTCCAAATATTTCAGTAAAGCACTTGAAACACTTGAAATATTCTTGCTTGGGTGGTATCATTCTACTTGAAATGATGGTAAAATGCATTATTTTTAGTAAAATAACATGTCAAATTTTTCGGCCGGCCGAAGGGGCCCGGCCTTCGGCCGGGCATCTGCACCCCCTGCTATCTAGGATGCACCCTTAGTCATCTTGTTCTGGAACCGGCCCTGCCTCCATCTCAAAAGTCATTCCAGCACAACTGACAACACTGCATTGGACCAGTGGACCATGAGGCAGGTTGACTCAACAGGAGAAAAGGTAGAACATAAAGGGCCAGATGCTGAAATACAATAGACCCTTTTCACAACAGCTGTTTTGAGGTGGTAAAGCAGGAAGTAAGGCAGGTGTAACAATACATTAATGACGGTTCCATTCCATTTAGTTGTTCCAGTGCCATTAATGTTATTATTGGTTACATCTGCTTTACCTCGTGCTTTACCATCTCAAAATAGTTGCTGTGAAAAGAGCCAATAGAGTCTGTCCTTTGCTATGTTTGCAGCCTCTCTCTTCACACTGTGGTTATGGTGGTGAGCGCAGCGCCAAACACAATTACATATTAATACATGCTGATCATGTGACACCTATAACACCCAGAGAACTCAAAGGCCCTGTAGCATCACCATATATGGAGCTGACACACTAATGTGCGAGCATCATAAAGTGACCTGGTAGGTTTAGTATGATACACAATAATAACATCATCATGTTGATATGAGAAAGCAGAGTTAAGAGACTTTGCTTTAAAAATGTCTGTGAGGTTGTGGGTTTGAATCCGACCCAGGACCTTTGACACATGTAACCCTCCCCCTCTCTTTCTTTCCTCTCTCCCTTTCTGTCCCCCCCCCTCTCTCTCTCTCACCCTCCCTCTCTCTTTCCCTCTCTTCCTCCCTCTCCCTCTCATCCTCCCTCTCTCTTTCCCTCTCTTCCTCCCCCCCCCCCCCCCTCTCTCTCTCTCTCTCTCTCTCTCCAGTGAAGCAGGTTGAGGGCTTGGAGCCAGAGGGGTTAAGTGTGTTATAGTAGATTTTACAGTAGAGTCAAAACACATGTTGAGCTGGATCAGCTGTTGTTACCATGTGTCAGCATCACCCAGGTGGCTGTTACACATCAGGGTGTGTAGATGAGTGGATGAGCTCATGCTGCCATGCTAGTGTTACTTATGTCAGCATGTTCTCTGTCCACTGTACAGCTGATGTGTGGTGAGCCTTCTGCACAAAGGCATCACCCAGGTGTTACTTATGTCAGCATGCATGTCCGGTGCCGTGTCTATGTGTCGACAGTCCGCAATGCCGATAGCCCACAAGCAGAACCAGCTGAGCGAGGCGGTGTGCAGCATGTCGGGGGACCGGCTGGAGCTAACCACTCCCAGTAGTGGGGCTCAAAACAGCACCTTTAGCCTAGGTCGCTTCCGGAAAGAAGCGCCAAAATTGGCACAAATACTTGTGGACTGTTTGCAAGGATGAGGTTAGGCGCGCTTCCACCCGAGACAGCCCAACAGGCTGGTCCGGTGCTCTCAGAGAATGGGCAAGTATAAACTTGAAAGAAAACACTTTAGGTCCTAAAAAAAACAAAGTAGGCCACTGGAGCACACGGATCCTTTTTGAAAAACTTTATTGAAAAACTAACGTTTCGACGCCATGCGTCTTCATCAGAGTTGCAGAACAATGAGCAAACTTTTCATATTTATTACCTCCCTCTAATCAAAGCCAGTAAGTATGTAGTAAGAGTAATATTCTACAAGAAACCAAATGCATTTTCCATAAAGACAAATTTACAGTGATATGTAAATAGTAATAAGTTAATCACAATAATAATAAAACCCCCATAAAAGCCATCAACAAAATAAAGTTTTATTCTAGGGATGGGAGAGGGATAGGGAGTGATGGGAGGGACCACTATGTGCAGGACGGCGGGGTTTCCACCTGGAGTTAAAAGGAGGAGAAACATGTCAGTCAGTGTAAGCTCCAATTAACAATGCACAAATACAAGTTAATTCAGGTCTACAACAATAAAAAATAAAAAACCTACCCATCATAAATTTGAGAAACATAAGAAAACAACCACCAATTCTTAATTCATTAAAACATAGTTATACAAAAGACATATAAGCCACATTTGTTTTAAAGGAAATGGGCCTTACTTTATATACCAACATGAGACTAAAGGAAACAGGTGAGGTTTAATTAACAAATTTAACACGAGAGGAAGGGGGTTGTGGGCACATTTACCACTGGTACAGGGTTGTGGCACGAGGCGAAGCCGAGTGCTATAAACCCTGTACCAGTGGTAAATGTGCCCACAACCCCCGACCTCGAGTGTTAAATTTGTTTTCTACAACAGCTACCAAATAATATAAAAATACACAATTGTAACATCCAATTCATTTATTTATAATCATTACTGGTTTCAGAATACATTTATCCTTCCGCCACAGAATATAGTTCCATACACAAGATCAATGATTGCACTAAACATTTAGTTGCCTTTGAGCCAAAAAACAACTAACCTATTCCTTAACGGGATTCACAGTTATTGATACATTGCCTGTAAAAGTACAGTTATTTAAACAGTTATCTAAAACAGCCCGTTTTGGTGGTGGTGTGTTGATATCTGGTGACGGCAGAGGGCGTTTGTTTGTTTGACAGTCCCAGGTTCGGGGTCCGGGCGCTAGTCCGACCTCCCGCTAGTCCGACCTCCCGCTAGTCCGAACTCGTGACAACTCAAGCTCAGCCAGTTCTCTCTCCCCAATTTCACCATGTCGTTCTTTGTTCACTTCATCTTCATCTTCATCTAACCACTGCTCAAAACTCAATCCACCCAGTAAATCAAACGTTACTACGAAATCGGACATTTCCTTGTTACAGATCGGCCATTTCCTTGTTGAAGATTTGCAGACTGACAGGCTAACAGTGGGCGGAGTCAGCACAGGGAACGGAGTCAGCATCAGGGAGCGGAGTGATACTGCGGTTGGAGCCGAACTGTAGATTGTTGGCGTATTTACCACTGTTGCTAGCCAATCAGAATCCAGTATTCACTCATGCCGTTGTAGAATTCCTCATTCAGACCTAAAGGTTCAACTGTGTTCAATTGTGTAATCCAAAACGCTTCTCTGCAAAGTAGTTTTTTTATCATGTCTTCGCCTCTAGGGGATGACGTAATTTTTTTAATTCCCCAAAATTTTAGAGAGGCCGGAGATCCATGATTAAAGTGCAGGTAGTGACGCGCAATTGCGTAATCCATGTTACCAGTGCGGATTGCTGTTTTGTGTTCAGCTATGCGCAATTTAAAGGCGCGTTTCGTTTGGCCGACGTATAATTGTCCACATGGACATTTTAAAATATAAATAACATGTGTAGAATTGCAATTAATAAATTATTTTATTTTATACTTATTACCTGTACGTGGGTGTGAGAATGTTTTGGAGTCACTCGAGTTGGAACAATGAACACAGTTGCCGCATCTAAAAAAACCAAAAGGTGGGTTTGGTAACCAGGTGGGTCGCGGGGCAGGTTTCATAAGGCTATGTACTAACCTGTCTTTAATTGAACGGGATTTTCTAAAGGTTATAAGGGGAGGCTCAGAACAAATGCCTTTCATGGCAGGGTCGACTGCCAGAACCCGCCAGTGTTTTAAAACAGCGCTTCTGAGCAGGGGCGTCGCTAGGCC
This sequence comes from Poromitra crassiceps, assembly GCF_964638095.1. Taxonomy (NCBI): domain Eukaryota; kingdom Metazoa; phylum Chordata; class Actinopteri; order Beryciformes; family Melamphaidae; genus Poromitra; species Poromitra crassiceps. The sequence goes on along the minus strand of NC_139650.1, from coordinate 19,103,174 downwards.
TGGACTTCCGGGGCTAGAGCCCCGGATGTTTTTTTCCTAGCCCCGGATTTTTTTTTTTTTTTTTTTTTTTTCATTTTTTTTTTTTTTTCAATAAACAAAGTCTGGCATTAATAATCAGTACATTATACAAAAAAATCAGACTAAACATTTACAAAATTGGAACAGACAATCAAATAAACAACAAAATAAAATAAATAAAGCAAAATCATTAAGTCAGAGTTCTAAACAGTTTTCTAAAAAAAACAAACAGAAAATATCAGTAGGCTATGCAGGACCAAATTATCAGTTACTATTGTCATAGTGTGTCATTACATAATGTTTCTGCTTCACTCCTCACCACCTCCTCTCCACACGAGCTCATCATCTCACTATGAAATTATTCAAACAAATGACATGCGCCAACATGCACAGCATCACAGTAGCTACAACTATGAAATTATCTTATGTTATTTAGTTGTTTAGTTGTGAAGATATTTTCTGAGATAAATGGGCCTTGATGCTCAAGGCCCATTTATCTCAGAAAATATCTTCACACAGAATATTATTAACCATACAACCTACAACCTACAACGCTAGCATCAGCATGAAGCCACAGCCATCCACTCCAATGTCAATAGAAGCTAACGTTAGCATGACTGTCACAATAACAATGCCTTCACTTCACAGTTACATTAAACAAAACCACACATCACTGCTTCATTAAACCATTACAACAAACAATACGTTGTTCCCAATCCCAGCTAGGCGCTTTTGATTAGATAGAACCGTAGGTTGAAGAGCGACATGTGTTTTGCGACCGGCCGGTGAGCACACCTTACGTCAAGTAGCGTAGATATAACATCACTACGTCCGCTCTAAGTTTCAAAATAAAAGTACCATATGATACAAAAACGGCACCATCAGAATTTAGGTTTACAGGAAGCGTGTACCTTAATAAAATACCTTCACAGGAGTTACTGGGGGGGTTCGTACCATTGAGATATAATATTTAATAAAATAAAATATGTAAATTTGCTAAGTGGACTCCCGCCAGAACCCTATCAAGGACCTCTGGTGGTCCCTGGACCTCACTTTGAGACCCACTAATCTTGTTCTTCTGTATTCATCTCAAATGACTCACAACATGGGTATTTACGGATTGGAAAAAACAAAAATTTTCGAGTGGGGGGGGGGGGGGGAGCCCCCTCCCGCCTTACCCCCCCTCCCCGTCGGGGTACCTGGCTAAAGCCCCCAATGTCTTCTGGACCTAGAAACGCCCCTGCTTCTGAGCTCTCCTGCCACAGGAGAATAGTCTGTAACAAAACAGAGTCGGGAGGGCGTTTGTCGTCGTTTTTTTACCAGTAGGGTGGATCTATCTGTGCATGAAGCCCTTTGATAGGCAGAATTGATGTCATGCTCCAGATAGCCTCTACTTAGAAAACGTTGTCTCATATCTATTGATTTATTTTTAAATTCTGCCTCTGTTGTACAGTTTCTGCGGAGACGTAAAAATTGACCTACCGGGGTGATTACTATCAGCCCTAAGGATAGTATTCCTACTTAGGGGTTTCCTATAGATAGTGGAATGTAATATATTATCATTGCCCTTGTAAATGGTCAAATCCAGGAAGTTAATTTTATCCAAACCAATTTCATGAGTAAAGGACAGAAAAGTTGACATAGAATTGATATACGGTACTCTATGAAGGCATTTAATTCAGTTGAGGTACCATTCCATATCATGAATATATCATCTATGTACCTGCGCCATATGGAAATCTTTGAGAGGAAGGGATTGTTATTATAAATATATTTCTCCTCCCAGAAACCCATCACTAGACAGGCATAAGATGGCGAAAAAGAACTGCCCATGCTTACGCCTTGGCTCTGAAGAAAAAAAGAACCAGCATATTGAAAGAAATTTTTTGACAAAATAAGTTCAGTGAGAGTTAATAGAAATTCATTGGGGGGCAAAATACCTTCAGGGCGAGTATCTAAATAGTGCGTCAAAGCCTGCAAACCCATGTTGTGGGGGATAGTGTACAGACTTTGCACATCTAAAGTTACCAACATCATGTTTGGTTGACAAGGAAAATTAGCATCACTTTAAGAATATCGGTGGTGTCTCCTAGGTACGAAGGGAGCTCTTTTTCGCCATCTTATGCCTGTCTAGTGATGGGTTTCTGGGAGGAGAAATATACAGTATATATATATATTTTTTTTTAATATTTTTTTCCTGATTTTTTATCCCATTTTTATCCCCCATTAGCGCTAACTCTATATATTTATCCTGGTTGCTACTTCATCCTCTGTCGCTCAGGGAGAGCCGAGACTGATTCCATGCATCCTCCGAGACATGGGCAGTCAATCAGCCACTTCTTTTCACCTGACAGGGGAAGCTTCTTCACCGGTAGGACATAGTACGTGGAAGGGTCACTCTATTCCAACCAGTTCCCCTCCCCCTGAACAGGCGCCCCTAACGATGAGAGGAGGAACCACACTAGCAACCAGGACAATGCATGTTTTTGTGAAGGGGGTTCCTATATGAAGGAAAACCCGGGAGGCACGGGGAGAACATGCAAACTCCACACAGAAAGGCCGTTTTGCCGACCCCCACCCGGGCGATGGGGGCGGCACTCGAGGACATACGGACGGGCACGCATTCCTTCAGCGCTCACCTCGTCCCCAGGTGGGAATCGAACCCACGACCGTCGAGCTGTGAGGCGATAGTGCTTACCACTACACCACCGTACCTCCCCGAGAAATATTTATATATAATACCCTCCCTCGATCCGCTGCAGTTCGCCTACCAGCAAAACCGCTCAGTAGAGGACACGGTGACGACTGTATTGCACACCACCTGCAGTCACTTAGAAAAGCCGGGTGCATACACCAGGATCCTGCTCGTGGATTTTTCATCTGCATTCAACTGCATGCAGCCCCACATTCTCTGTGCCAAACTGCAAGAGCTCCAGGTGGATCCACACATGATCCTCTGGATACTGGACTTCCTCCTTAAAAGGGAGCAGTTTTTGTGGCGTTCTCATACGCTCGTTATTAAATGATAGACGCTGTCACACGTGCTTGGGTCTTGACTGACTGATTGATTTATTAAGATGGCTTCCGCACATGCCTATCATGTCTACACGCACATGCGCAGATGTGCCATTCAACATACGGGATCTTTATTGATTCACTTCACGTGACACCTCCCCCTTAAAGTAAAGAGTTACCAATATAAACACTTTAACTTTCAGCACAATTAAACTTGAAATAATAAATCACTGATTCTTCTTTTTCTTTTTCATAACACAAATAAACTGTCAGTCAAAGTCTATTTTCTTTTTCCTTTGTCTATCTGTACTTATTATGAACAACAAACTAAATAATGCACATAGCCTAACTAAAGGGTGTGGGTAGACTGCCACAGTCCCTTGCAAGAGTGGAGGCAGGGATTATTCTGCCCTATACGCCCTCCTGACTCCTAGGTAATAAAACGTCTGTTAGGCTTCACCACTCTGCCACTCTTGGTGACAACAGGACACTCCTGGCCTGCTGTTGGGTGGCTGCTGACAGGCTGTGTGGCACTCGGCTCTGGGTGAACTGTCTCTGGGTGCACCGGCTCAGGCGGGACCTCCTGTAGCTCCGCAGGGGGTTCTTTGTCGACCAGCTGGATGCACCTGCGGTTCCTCCTCGGTGTGTCACCTCGCTCTGTCTGCAGTGTGAAGGATCGCGGCGCTGCTTCCTCGTGCTGCACCACGGCTGTTGTCCTCCATGTCTTCTCCCCGTCGATCTTGAGACGAACCTGGTCACCGCAGCTGAGAGGGGGGAGTGGCTTTGTCGAGTGTCTGCGGTTGTAGAACTTCTCGTACGACTGCTTTGCTTGTCTGTCGTATTCCCTGACTTTCTCCAGATTTGGCCAGGCAGGTCTCAGATGCTCTTTTAGGGTTGGCAGAGTTGTACGCAGGCTTCTTCCCATCATGAGCTTGGAAGGGCTCTCCCGGGTCGGCTCTGTTGGCGTTGAGCGGTAGCTCAGCAGCGCCATATGAGGGTCGGCCTGCTTGAGGATGGCTTTGGCCGTTTTGACTGCACGCTCAGCCATTCCGTTAGACTGGGGGAAATGGGGACTGGAGGTGACATGCTGGAAATCGTATTCTGCTGCGAACTTCTTGAACAGCTCTGCAGAGAACTGCGGTCCATTGTCCGTCCTAACTTCCTCAGGTATTCCCCAGCGGCTGAAGGTGCTTTTCAGTTTTCCAATCACAGACTCACTGGTTGTCTTTGGCAGATTCAAAATCTCTAGCCATCTTGAAAAGTAGTCAACAATGACAAGGTAATGGTGGCCCTTATACTCACAGAGATCGGCTCCAATTTTCTGCCACGGCAGCTCTGGCAGTGGTGTTGTGAGTAAGGGCTCCCTCTGTTGGCTAGGTCGGTTGATATTGCAGTGCTGACATGACTGTATGAGTTCTTTTTACGTCATTGCTAATGCCAGGCCACCAAATGGCATTCTTGTAGCGCTCTCTGCACTTGGTCAGGCCCTGGTGACCCTGGTGGATTCTCTGAATCATGTCGTCACGCATGCTGCATGGGATCACAATCTGGTTGCCTTGCCTCAGGACTCCATTCAGCTCGCTCAGTGTTCCTCTCTCGTGGAAGTACTGCTTAGCTGGCGTAGCTATGCTTTTGATGTGGTCGGGCCAACCATTTCTTGTGTACTGAAGGACACGCTGCAGCTCGCTGTCCCTTTCCGTCTGCTCTTTAATCTGCTCCAGGACCGGCTTTCTCACTCCAACGCTCTCTTCTATAGCATCCACGTGTGCCCGGACCTCCTGTTCCAGGTCACACCGCTCTGTGCTCTGTAACGGGCGTCGTGACAGTGCATCGGCGGCGACGAGGTTCTTCCCTGGAACCCATACAGCAACAGGGTTGAACTTCATCATTCTGATGAGGAGGCGCTGGCAGCGGAGAGGCGTCGTGTCCAAGTCTTTAGAGTTAATTAACGGAACCAAAGGCTTGTGGTCTGTGTAGATCTTGTATGACTTTAAGCCACACAGATACTGGTAGAAACGTTCTGACGCCCACACAGCGGCCAGACATTCTTTCTCGATCTGGGCGTATCTTCGTTCCGCGTCGGATAGGGTACGGGAACAGTAGGCCACTGGCTTCAGGACTCCATCATGCTCTTGTAGGAGTAAGCCTCCTACCCCATAGCTGCTGGCATCAGCACTAACCACTGTGGGTCTCTTTGGATCGTAATAGGCTAATGCTGGTGCTGAGGAGACCAGTGCTTTTACATTAGTGAAGGCCTGTTCTTGCTGAGGACCCGGGCCAGACCCACTGTCTGTCTGACTTCTTCAGGTCATTCAGTGGCTGGAGATGTGTTGACAGTTGCGGCAGGTATCGACCTACATAAGTGACCATCCCCGTGAACCGCTGTAGCTCTTCCACATTTGTGGGGGCGCTCATTTCTGTGATCGCTGCAACTCTAGCAGGGTTTGGCGTAATGCCATCTTTGCTTACGATCTGACCTAGAAACTCCAACTTTGGCTGTGCCATTTTACACTTTTCTTTATTTAGCTTAAGGCCAGACTGTTTGATGGTCTCGAACACCTTGCTAAGTCTCATGTCGTGCTGCTGCTTTGTTTCACCAAAACACAGTATGTCATCCATAAAGACAACAACCCCTTCATGCCCCTGTAGTAACTCTGACATCTTCCTTTGGAATATCTCGGGCGCGGAAGTGATGCCAAAAGGCAGCCTCTTAAAGCAGTATCTACCCTGCGGGGTGATAAACGTGGTTAGAAGGGCACTGTCCTCTTCTAACGGGATCTGCCAGAAACCGCTGCTAGCATCTAGGCTTGTGAAGACTGTACTTCCTGCAAGCTTGTGGAGAAGGTCATCAATTGTAGGCAAGATATATTTTTCTCGTGCCACTGACTCATTCAGTTTCTTTAAGTCTACGCATATTCTTATTTTTCCATTTTTTTTCATAACTGGAACCATAGGTGCGCACCACTGTGTTGGTCGCGTGACCTTTTCTATGATGCCCATTCTCTCCATCCTATTTAATTCTTCCTCCACCTTCGGCAAAAGTGGAATCGGAATGTGTCGAGGCGTAGCTACACTATAGGGCACGGCGTCTTTTTCAAGCACAATCCTCACGGGATCTCCCTTCAACAAGCCTACCTCGCCGAACACATTCACCTCATCCAACTTAATGCGCTTGATCAGGCCTAATTTGGTGGCAACAGCTCTACTAAGCAGATTGTCTCCACTTGACTTCACTACCACTACTCTAAAATAGCAGTCTGTCAATGTGTTTTGGACTTCAGCCTTAATCTTAGCTAAAAACTGCCCTCTAGTGGACACTGTTCCTCCTGGGCTGTCAAGTGGTGGGCCCTTCATAGGTTTGAGCTGAGGTTTTCTCCGTAGGCTATCATAAGCAGCCTCAGTAATTACTGATGTATCAGCCCCTGAGTCTATCTTAAATCTCACCGGGGTGTTTCCTATGTTCAGTGTGGTGTGCCATGGTGGCTCATCCTCTCTGAATAACTCATCCACTGCTGTTTGTGTCTCAGTGAGTGAGCCTAGGAAAAATGGGTCATCTTCCTCATTTTCACATCTAGTTTTGTTTACTTTTATTTCTTGCACGCTCTTTGTGTGGCACACAGCAGCAAAGTGTCCTATCCTTTTGCAATTATTGCATTTTTTTCCTTTTGCTGGGCACTGCCCCTCATCACTATGCTGTCTGTCGCATCTACCACACTTTCTTATTTTTTCATTCCCCTGTTTGTATGTTTTTCCTGCATTTGGACTACTTTTCCACTTTCGTCTGAATGTTTTCGCTTCATCCAGATGCCCCGAGCTAGTACTGGGTCGTTCTTGGTTCTGCCCTTTAATTAGCTCGTGATGTCTCGCCATCTCTATTGCACTGCGTAGTGTTAGATCTGTTTTCTGTAGCCTTTGAGACAGGGCAGTATCTCTAATTCCTATGACAATCCTGTCACGTAACTGCTCCTCTTTTTGGGCTCCAAAGTCACAATTTTCAGCCAGCTCGTACAGCTGCCTAATAAAAGTCTCGACGCTTTCACCAGCAAGCTGCACTCTGGAATGGAATTTAGCCCTCTCGTAGATGACATTGCGTTTGGGGATGAAATGCGTGTCAAACTGTTCCAGCACTGGACCATACTTGTCTGCGTCTCCTGCCGTTGCAAACGTGAATGACTTGAATATGTGCTCTGCCTCCGGTCCCATTGAGTAGATCAACGCGCTGACCTGCACAGGCTCGTCCTCCTCCGTCAATTTGGTTGCGACTCTGTACCGTGAAAACCTCTGCTTCCAATCCGGCCAGGTTGCTGGCTTTGTAAAGTCCATCGGATCCGGAGGGGAAAACTTCGCCATGGCGATGCACTAACGTCACTCTAATAACGCAGGTTTCTTATCTTCATCACTTCTGACACCATGTGGCGTTCTCATACGCTCGTTATTAAATGATAGACGCTGTCACACGTGCTTGGGTCTTGACTGACTGATTGATTTATTAAGATGGCTTCCGCACATGCCTATCATGTCTACACGCACATGCGCAGATGTGCCATTCAACATACGGGATCTTTATTGATTCACTTCACGTGACAGTTTTATCAAAATCAACAGCTCCACCTCTCCTGTCGTGCTCATATCCACCGGCGCCCCCCAGGGGACAGTATTTTCACCATTCCTGTTTGCCCTGTATACCAACAGTCTGAGGGGCTCGGATGGTTTGAGCTTGGCGGTGAAGTTCGCAGATGACACTGCATTAGTTGACACTTCCAACAGTCACGCCCATTTTGAGGAGGAAGCAAAGAATCTGCACCAGTGGTGTGAGGAGCACTTTCTCCAGATAAACGTGAGAAAAACAAAGGAGCTCCTCATAGACTTCCGGAGAAAGGCCGATCATGTCCCACAGCTGAAACTCAATGGAGAGGTTGTGGAGAGGGTCAGCAGCTACAAGTACCTCGGGACCACCATTGACAGCGAGCTGACCTTCAATGACAACACACAAATCATCTTCAAAAAGTGCCAGCAACGGACCTACCTTCTACGAAGGCTGAGGCACCTGAACGTAGCCCCTCCCATCCTCCACAGCTTCTATATTTGCCACATAGAGAGCCTCCTCACCTTCTCTTTTCTGGCCTGGTACGAGGGTCTCTCAGAGGCCAATAAGGCCAAACTGAGGAGGGTGATTAGCCTGGGGTCCAAGCTCTGCGGGGCACAATGCTCACCCCTCCAACGGCTGTATGACCAGAGGGCGTGAAGAAAGCAAGTCAGATTGTGAGGGACTCAACTCATAACCTCAGCACTTGCTTTCAGATCCTGCCCTCTGGTAGGAGATATGCTGCCCCTATATTTAAAACTAACAGGGGGAGGGCCAGCTTCATCCCCTCTGCTATTAGGCTCCTTAACAAACATAGCCCCCGCTAACCCCCCCCCCCCCCCCGCCCCTCCCCTCCATCAGGGAAACCTGGCCCTGTTGTGTGCTTAACCCCCCCCCCCCCCCCCAACAGCAAAAAGTGCATTAAAAAGTTGAGGACCACTCACATGGAGTTGTGAGACACAATACAATTCAAAACAATAAAAGATAAAAACATACATACAAGTACTATTACACAGAAAATACAGTTGGCAATACAATATGTAACAATATGTTCATGAGAAATGCTCCTGTACACTCATAGGTGGACTATGACATGATGGGCCCCTGGGCCTGGATACATAAAGGGCCCCCTCACAGTGCACATGCGCACAATTAAGGCCAGAATAATAACTAAGACTCTGGACCAAGTGTATCCATATATTGCATCGGGTGAGTGCCCGGGGGCACCAGCCAATTTGCCTTTTTGTTGGGGCACCACACATTCAAATTAAATTCTTTATAATCTTCGTCATATTTTCTTCATATTTTAGGCCTACTCCACGGCCGAAATTAATCTTCAATACTAAAAGAATATATGCATAATGAGAAATAATTGTGATTGGTGTGTAGGAGCCCCCCCCCACCCCCTCCATCACATTTGAATGTATCCAGTTCAAACATTTTGTGCGCTGAGAGAAAACATGTTCATTAGAGGAACTGCTAAGAAAAGGTAGGCTGAAAACTACTTCCCCAAGTGTGCTCACCACAGTCAGGCTTTTCTTAACCCTGCCTGTTAACTGTGGGTGAGAGATCTCTCACCCTGTCACTAACTGTAGTCTAAGGGTGAGAGATTGTTTTCACAACTTAAAAGAGTGAAGAACGAACTGGTCGATGGTTGATGCTTCTTGAAGGGTTTTCTCTTTGAACTGGACGTGCTGTTTGTGATGCTTATAACAACCATAATAACTGATAGCCTATGCATTGCATATTCAGTTGGCCACGCTATCTGATGAATCTGATCTGATGAAGAATAAATTACAGAGCAGTAAGAATTTGGTGGACTAAACAACTGCGTTGGTTAGTTTTTACACCAACTTTGCCGGCTAGCGGCACAGTTTAGTCTGAGCCATGGAGCTGACAGATTGTGTTGTGAAATAATCCACAAGGATGGTTGGTGTCTGGCTGATTGTGGTGGGCTGGTCTGGATTAAAGTCCAGGTTCAGCCCATTGACTCAATGTGCTGCTGCTTTCACCTTCTGCAGGTCCCACAGTCACATCATCTCACCTGAAGAGACTGCTTGCTACAGTTTTTGAGCTTGCCTTTGGTGGTATGGAGCTTTCCTTGTCTGCCGTGCTGAAGTTGCATTAGATCTCTGTGTAATGTCTCTGTGTAATGTTTGTTTGTTTTAAGTCATGCTCTGTAATGGTTTGGCATTTAGTCTTCATTCAGGCCTTTGAACAATTACGATGGAAACAATGCATTTTAGCAAGATGTCTTTGATAAGAGTTGCATTCAAATTGAATACAGTACAGTATTTCTGTGTAAAGCCTAAAATGGCATTTGTAGGCTCAAGTCAATCTATGGTGTAAAGTAATTTGTTGTTTTGTAGCTACATTGTCTTACATTGTCTGCTGTATGTGTGTGTTGAGCTTGTATTCTTTTTTTTTTTTGTAAATATATTTATTGGGTTTTCCTTTTTTTACACAACATATTGACACAAATACAACATGTACATGTACATACACACGAATACAGAAACGAAACAAAAACAAAACAAACACACAAAAAACAAAAACAAAAAACAAACAAACCAACAACTATAAAATAAAACCAAAATCAATTAAATTAAATTATTCAAGCATTTCTTACAAGGCACTTACATTCCTGGTGTGCGACTTTCTAGGTATTCTATAAATCGTCCCCATACTTTATGGAAGTTTTGCATTTTCCCTTTGACGGCATAAGTCAATTTTTCCATGGCAAGAACATTGGAAAGACTTTTAAACCACTGTTCAACTGTCGGTGCCTCCGTGCTCTTCCAAGACGTTGCAATACAGTGTTTAGCCTGAAGTGAACAAAGGTTTAGTAACTTTTTATTTGCCAGTCCTAACCCAGGAGGGGGTAACCCCAGAATGAATAACTGTGGGCAGATCGGCCATGCAACAACAGTAGGCTAATGTCAGATATAGTTTGTATGACTTTCTCCCAAAATTGCTTAATTTTCGGACAGCTCCAGAGGCAATGAAATAGAGTGCCGACTTCTAGACTACATTTACTACATAAATCAGGATTATTGTTGTCAAAACGATGTAACAGGTATGGAGTAATGTATGTACGCATAATCCATTTATATTGTAGCAGCTTGAATCTGGTATTGATAGTCTGGGTTTGTGCATCATGGCAAACTGTCTCCCAGTCATCTTCAGAAATCTCTACCCCGATGTCATTGGACCAAGCCAATCTTTTGTCATCTGAGGATTCTCTGGAATTATCTACCATCAGTTTATACAAACCTGGCCATGCCCTTGGAGATGCTCCATTATGGAATTTTCAAGACAAGAGAGAGGAGGTTTGAGCTTGTATTCTACATTTTTATTGACCTAGTAAATTTCACTTTTTTGCTTGTCAAATTGACGAAGGAGGGCACTTTAAGTGACGTTATCCTAGGGCAGTGGTTCTCAAATTGGGGTCGGGGGACCCCCAGGGGTCCTTGAGGGGGTTCCAGGGGGTCCCCAGCCAATAGGGAGGTAATTTATTTTCGCTATAATTCCATTCATAAGTAACACAATGACTATTTTGGTCATGGGTTTTATACACTTTCTGTAATAAAACAATCAATCTTATTATCATATGGGGGACTGTGGGACAAAATCCTATCAAATGGGGGTCCGTGGTCTAATTTTTGTCAGTTTAGGGGTCCTTCATGTGAAAAAATTTGAGAACCACTGCCCTAGGGCACCACACTGTGTTAATCCTGTTAAGACATACATTCACCTGCATCTCATTAGGATACAGCACAGCACCTGAACACTTAAAGCCAACAGCACAATAACAAGAAATACATTCACCTCACAGGATTTAAGTGTAGTACACTCAATTAAAGCCAAAAGCACAATAACCCTCTAATTGCCAATAAACATAACATTTTGTCAGAAATAGGTTTGGGGCCCTAAGGGATCATTTCATCCCAGGCCCAGGCAGGATTATTATTATTATTATTATTATTATTATTATTATTATTATTATTATTATTATTATTATTATTATTATTATTAAGTATTTCGCTCTGATAATGTTTCAAATGGCTCTATGTGAATCTGGGAGAGATTTCAGGGATATTTTATTTATTTATTTATTTATTTATTTATTTATTTATTTATTTATTTATTTATTTATTTATTTATTTATTTATTTATTTATTTATTTAATGTAAAATTTCAATGATGTGAGGGTCCTCATGTGGCCCAACATGTAAGCCACATGTAAATACCTCAAACTGATGCAAATCTGAAGGTAAAAGTCACACACAGGCCCTTCCACAACAAACAACCTCAGACTATAGATATTTGTAGATTGTCTAAATACAGTGAATGGGCAAATAGAAGATGTGTGTGACAAATAGCCTACTTTTGTTACTGCATTTGCATTAAATGGAGTTAGCTTGATAACTGAGGTTCAGGAACACTAGATCACACCATGTCCACACAATATCTCACCACGCCCACCTACTCTAATCCATTCACCCATTCACCTGCACTCCTCCAATCCAATCACCGAGTCACACCGGCTTTCTATCAGCTCAATCACCTGTAGCCTATATATAATCACTGTCATACCACTTCTCTCCCGTTTGTCCTGTCATCACGACACCCCCCTCCACACCCCCTAGTTCACATCTCGCTACGGGCAGCACGAGCGGAGTTTGCATGTTCTCCCCGTGCTGCGCGGGTTTTCCCCGGGCACTCTGGTTTCCTCCCGCAGACTTCTAAAGATATGTTTCGCACATGCCTAATCTTGCCTCTCTATCTTCTGCACACAGGAACCACGGGGGTAGATGGAGATCGCCCGCAATCCTGGGACGCAGAGCCACGCGGGCTCTGCCCAGAGACGCAACCTCCACCCAGAGTCTCAACCCCCGGGTTCCTGGTTCCTGACATGGCCGTGCCGTGTAGCCTACCAGAAGATGTCTCCACGCAATCGCACCACACTCACTTATCAATAAACATTATTTTCTAACCATGGTGTGATCTGTGTTGGTGAACTACAAGTACTATAATGACTTTCCATGACTTGACTGATGTAAACTCACCTGCTCTCATTCTGACTGCAGGCCTGAGACACTGTGGTTTGCTTGACTTATCTTCAGTCATCAAAAAATACATGTAGCTGGGTGAAAAGAGAAATATAAATATAATTGACTGAGGGACTTTGTAAGATATTCACCTAAACTGCCTGCTGGGGCTTTCAACCAAATAAATATTACAACTAGAAAAGTGCACTCGGTGGAGTGCAGATCTCCGCCAAGCCCGCGTTTTCCCCCAAGCTGACCCATAGACCATGGGCTCTATCGTTGCAATGGCCTTAAAACTGCGCTTAGCGCCAGGCGCAGCACAGATTAGTGGGTGTGGACCAGCGCACTCGATATTTTGGTGTCGGCGCTACACGCGGCCTTAAAGCATGGCTTTACCGGTTTTCAACCATTTGTATCCTTACAATGTCAGTAGTATGAGTAGATGGGCAGCCTTTACCTCCCCTCAGTAAACCCTCTTGGCTGTACTCCCTTATCATTCACATTCATTCTGGGCTGGGGTTATGCTGGGGTTATCGGTTTTAGGATAAAACTACGATTGATGCCTTCTTTCATTATTCCCATTTCTCGTCAATATAGACACATGTGTGCGCCTCAACAGCAAGAAACGAAACTGGCAGATTCCCTGTGGCTGGGTTAGTTGTCGCCCTCCAGGGCTGGTGACTGGGTAAGTAAACACATTAAAATAGCAATTCATGGCCTGCAGTGCGCATTTCAAATGGGTCAGGCCATCAGCACCAGCACCACTGCAGTGTTTTTTTGTCTCCGAGAAGCTGAAGCCGCACCGGGCCGCATGTGCGGAGCCGCCCCTCCACACAGCGCACGTCGCATCATCCAGAGCATGAATACGATGGGGCAAACACAGACCCGCAGTTTGGTGATGTCCCTTCTAAAATTAACTTTCAACAGGGCCGGTTTGGCATGTTTTGGTAACGCTTTAGAATACAGCCCGCAAATAAGCATGTAGTTATAGTATAACAACGGGGTACCAGGAGTGTAGTTATAGTATAACTACGGGGTATAAGGAGTGAATTAACTAGAGGGTAACAAGATCTGTACTTATATTATAACTACAGGTACCAGGAGTGTAGTTATAGTATAACTACTGGGTTTAAGGAGTGTAGTTATAGTCTAACTACGGGGTTTAAGGAGTGAAAAAATACTTTAACTAGAGGGTAACAAGATCTGTACTTATAGTCTAACTATGGGGTCACGGGCTTTATTATGAAGCAGGGGACCAATTTTGTACTTATAGGCTAATTACGGGGTACCACACTGTACTTACAGGGTAACTACAGGGTTTAAGGAGTGTAGTTATAGTATAACTACAGGGTTTAAGGAGTGTAGTTATAGTATAACTACGGGGTTTAAGGAGTGTAGTTATAGTATAACTACGGGGTTTAAGGAGTGTAGTTATAGTATAACTATGGGGTTTAAGGAGTGTGTAGTTATAGTATAACAGAACTACGGGGTTTAAGGAGTGTAGTTATAGTATAACTACGGGGTTTAAGGAGTGTAGTTATAGTATAACTACAGGGTTTAAGGAGTGTAGTTATAGTATAACTACGGGGTTTAAGGAGTGTAGTTATAGTATAACTACAGGGTTTAAGGAGTGTAGTTATAGTATAACTACGGGGTTTAAGGAGTGTAGTTATAGTATAACTACGGGGTTTAAAGCGTGTAGTTATAGTATAACTACGGTTTTACCAAAACATTGGTAAAAAAACATTTTTTTTTTACCAAAACATGACCAAACATGCCACACTGACATCCGCTAATCCATCCAGAATCCTTAACGGCCGTCTCAAGGCTGATCTGGCTCATAAATTGTCCAGGTTGCCATTTTTAAAGCAGGACTAACCCTCCAGATTTCTGGCAGAACGGCATGCTGCTTGATTTGAAAAAAGCTATGGGAAAAAACAAGAAAAGAAGGCGAAGAGCGTCCCTCTTGTCTCACTATACTCTTTGGCTGTGCTCAGACGGAAACTTCTGATTTTTTTTTACCGGAAACGGCACCATGACAGTTTGCCCACCGCATCAAGAAAAACGTTATATGAGAGCTACAAAATCTTTATAAATATCAACAACTAGCCAACGCTGGTGGCCTGTATGGAAACAGCATTGCTCGAAATGGTTGAAAGTTATATCAATTTGGTCATTCAGTGGCGAACTACTTTACGGCCGTCACCTGTGTTTACCCTGCCTTTTCGACACAAAATGCCCCCCGTGAAAACGGTCTATAGAGGACTGCAGGGATCACGTCTTTTTGTAGTCAGAAGGCGGAAGTCCCGGACTTCCTGGATCTTACGGGGAAAAGTCAATTGGGTTTTAGAATGGGGATTTCACTAAAATGCATAAATCAAGGTCTGTTGTTAACAAAAGTTTATTGGAGCAGTAATTTAGGTTCAGCAGGATAATCTTGACAAATGTGAATAACTTTTATGACTTTTGAAACGTATAAATGTGTTTTTTAAACGTGATTTTTAGAAAATGCCTCAAAAGGCATAAAAGTGATTCACGTTTGTGAAGATTATCCTGCTGAACCCAAATGACCACTTCCATAAACTTGTGTTAACCACAGATCTTTGATGTTGTTGTGTCAGGACCACAATTCTGATCATCCCGATGAATTATTTTGTACTGTATGTTTGTGGTGTACAAATAAATTCATTCATGCATTCACCTTATTTTATGTATTTAAAGGCCCAATCCGTCAATACTCACTATTTCAATCATGAGAGACCAGAGGGTAAGGTTAATCAGCAAGCTTTATTAAAGTATGGCATGACGATAGGATTCATGGCCTGAAGCGGTATGGCATTAATTCTGATGGCGTGGCAGCATGGCAACTGATTCTTTGGCGTAGTGACTCCGTGGCAAGATGCCTCTCTTCTTGAGGCGGGAGGGCATCTGCTCGGAGAACCCCCCCCCCGTAGGGGATTCTTCGGGAGTCAATACATTGGTGGTGGACTGGGGAGGTGGGTGGGGTGAAACGCGGCTTCCAGAGAAGGGCTTGGATCAGCTTAGTGCAGCGGCTAGAGGGCAGGGAACAAGGGCTGTGGTGCGCTCGCCGTGGCTATAAATAATGCCACGTCATAGCCTCGGCGCTGACGACATTAACGCCGTCACCTAGGCAAGTGCGTCACTACTGCCTGACGACATTAGCGGCGTCACTCTGGGATTACTGCACTTGTTGTCGCGCTAGGATTACATGTGATGCTGAGGTCGCTATGTTTCTAGATTACGTGTGGCGTGAGGCAGCGTGTCTGGTCTTCATCTTGAAACTAGGTCGAGACCATCATTTCAATCATGAGAGACCAGAGGGTAAGGTTAATCAGCAAGCTTTATTAAAGTATGGCATGACGATAGGATTCATGGCCTGAAGCGGTATGGCATTAATTCTGATGGCGTGGCAGCATGGCAACTGATTCTTTGGCGTAGTGACTCCGTGGCAAGATGCCTCTCTTCTTGAGGCGGGAGGGCATCTGCTCGGAGAACCCCCCAAAAGAGAGAAACCTGAAAGGCCAACCGGTCTGCTCGCCTCGCGATGCAGCGGGCGCTGGGCGGAAGGCGACGCTTCTCGCCGGCCGGTTGGCTCGGCAGCACGGCAACTTACGGCATAATTTGGCGTTGGCATAGTTCGGCGTTGAACCCCCCCCCAAACTGACTGACTACAGGCTGCTCGGCACCTAGAACACTTGCGGGCTGCTCGGCACCCAGAACACAACGCCGTAGGCATATTTCCGACTGTTAGATTCATTATCAACACAAGACAGTACCGTTATTACTGGGGCTGGTGGTAATTTCTATAAATATAGCTAAATCTATTAGTTATAGTATAGCATCAAGCTAACGACGTTACGTTATGGTTCTAATAGGCAGACTCACCACCGCAGCTAACTACAGTCAAACAATAATGTTCCATGACCTATAAGCATAATGGTAGTAACGTTAGGGTTGCATTACTTCACACAAGACGGTAATGTTAGCAGAGTTTCTGACCAGGTGGTCAGATACTTGTACTACGGAGTGACAGTAAAAATCTTGAATCTTGAAATCCATTAGCAAGCAGCTAATGTTATCTGGTCAAAACCACATTACAGTAGCTACAAGCAGCAAGTTCCCTTCATGAACCAAAAACACAGCCCTGACTCTAGTTTCCCCCCGATGTCGGTCACATTGCTGCTGTCTGGCCAGACGGGCTTCATTAGATAAATATTTATTTATTCATTTAGTGTGGACTTTTTCTGGAGTCTGTGTTGTTGTTTCCTTTTGCTAGCAGCTAGCGACGAACGTAACGTTAAAAGCTACTTTAGCCATTTCCTGTTAGCGTCTAGGACAAGAGACAAGCTCGTGAAGGCGCGAGACGTCACATCCTCTAGCTGTGGCGGGAAATGCTAACCACTTCGAAACTGCGGTATTGCCATGTATCTTCTGAACGGCTGGTCGGAGAGAAACGCCCCTGGTTGACATTTTTAAGTTACGTCAAGGCGCATTCACTCATTGCCAATAAAAAACACTGTGCACATTTATTTCTCGCCAGAACCGACGGAATGGGCCTTTAAGTGAAATCCCCATTCTAAAACCTCATTGACTTTTCCCCCGTAAGATCCAGGAAGTCCGAGACTTCCGCCTTCCGGCTATACCCTGCGGTACTCTATGGGACGTGAGGTGCTGTGGAGGCGACAGGCCTGTATCTGACCTGCTCCGTCTGATCTTATATAGCACTGTGAACTCTAGGACCTCACAAACCTCACACACAGACCGCCCATGCTCAGTCAAGCGCACCCGCAGGTGCCATTTTGTCCCATTTTGCCCTGCTCTTTCCCAGATTATGAGAGAAAAAAAGCACATTAGAAAACTGTATGGCGCTGAAAACTCATGGACACTAGCCTGCATGTTTTGTTAACCCAGTTTGAGCTGACGTGGTTCAATAATGTGCATCTGGGCAAGTCGTGGGGAAGCTGTTGAAAAAATAGACCTTGCCCGCCATCTAGTGACAGGAGTTTAGCATTGCATTGTGTTTCTTGCCTATAGGTCTTAATGTGCTCCTTTGTGTTTGCAGTGTTGTTTTCAGTGTCTGTGTTGGACTTGCAGGAGTTAAGATCATTTCTGATTCCATGAAACAAAATAAGATCTCAATCTCATTGATATTCAAATAATAGCATGTTGCACGTTGGAAGGAAAAAGAAGCATGTGTTTTCTCTCTCCTCTGTAGGCCATCAAGACCTGAGTGTGCAGGTTTTCATTCAAACCAGTCACTACAGCAGCTGATTTATCTGATTACTGGGACCTCCTACTTTACCCTGAATGGTTTAGGCTGATTGATTGCATGAAGACCATCAGGCGTTGTGGTCTATATTGTATCAAGGCTTGGTTGTGTTTCCTCTATCGAGAATAACCAAGGCCCAAGTGTTATCAATAGACCCTTTTCACAGGGGCGCTTTTGTGTCGAAAAGGCAGGGTAAACACAGGTGCAAGCAAAACAGTAATGGGGGTTGCCAACTTACAATCATCAAAGTTGGAAACCCTCATTAGTGTTTTGCTTGCAACTGTGTTTACCCTGCCTTTTTTACACAAAATGGCCCCCGTGAAAAGTGTAGAGTATGTTCTATGGAGCTGGAGTCTGCAACATGTTCTCTTCTGTTTTCACCTGTTTGCCGCCAGTGACGGCATGTACACAAATATATAATTTGGTGTGCATGATCTCTCTACAGTAGTCTGAAAAATCTGTCACAGGGTTGAATGAATGAATGATTTAATTGTGGATAATAAAAGAGCATCAAAGGGATAAAAACATGAGAAAGTGCAAGCACTTATTTACATCATGGTCCCTGGTCTTATGGAAACAAGACATACAGCAACACATAACATCATATATACAGCACAGATCAAGCAGCGAGTCCATCACTCACCCAAACAATTATCCATAGTAATATAAAAATAATAATAAAAACACATAATAATACATAAAAACACAATCTTAATATCAGCCGGGACACAAAGCTCGAGGCTACAATAAGTTCCTCAGCAACAATTTGTTCAGTTGATTTTTGAACCCATTCAAGGACTGGGCAGATTTTATTACATTGTGATTTTTGTTCCATTCCTCCGACGAGCAGAGATAACCCAGTAGCTAGCTATAGCTCAATAAACCTAGCATGCTAAAAACACATCTGATATTTATTTGATTTGGAGATCATGGACGATGCAGTTGAACTTGATTCATTTGAGCTGGAATAACATGTGGATCATGTGGAGGAGCAGAGGAACAGGAGCTTTTGTGACGGACAGCAGACAGACAGGGTCAACAAACAAGCTTCCTGCAACAAGCTCAATTACAGCTGCCTGTTATCTTGCTGTCGGTGATATAATAACGATAACGACAACATAGACAAACATTCTAAACTTTACAAACATTCTAAATTGTTCCTACTTACTTCCTGTTACAGTCTTTGCTAATACAATAGCTGACAGAAAATAAGCTAGGTTCCCTAGCAACACAATTCTGTGAAAACTGTCTATAGAGCTGAGCTGTGTTGAGCAGAAAATATGAAGCGAAGTGCTTTCACACAACAACAAAAACAACAACAACAATAATAATATCAATAATGATGATGATGATGATGAATTTACCACTATTAAATACATAAAACAGTTGAATAATAAACATAAATTAATAAAAAAATTAATACAAGGTAGCCTAATACAGGGCTAGATGGATAGAACTAGAAAATAAACAGGCATGCAACTAAACACAGATGTAAACCTATAAAAGTGAATGTGAAGAAGAAACATAATTACAAAATAAATGATAAAAAAGGAGATACACTGCCATTCAAAAGTTCAAAAGCTTAAAAGTGTAAAAGTTTGGAGCAGAGAAAAGTCCATTCCCCCGAAAGGAACCAATGATCCACCCAAGGTCAGCACCAACCAATCAAATAAGGCACAGCCAGACACTGACTAGAGCAGAGGTTCTCAAATGTTTTTCAGCCAAGGACCCCTTACAAGATAGAAAATATACCGGGGACCCCTCATTCTGATTTGTGATTTTGGGCTAACCTTAATTGTTTCCACGGTAACGTGCTTGACTTTTAATTTGATAGGTTTGTTAGATTAGAATGTAATCCATGAACCATTTTAGATTTAAAGGATAAACTATTTTCATCGAACTATGAAGCTTTTGCAAAAAAAAACATTTGAGAACCACTGGACTAGAGTACCGCAGGAATGAGTCCGGAAAACATGGATGCTAACACTTCCGGGTTCTTCACTGTTTCTGCCTATGGGAGTTTTGAATGGGTTTTTGATGCGATGCTTTAAATAAGGTCTGTGGTTAACGCAAGCTTATTCAAACGCGAACCTGTGTTCAGCAGGATAATCTTCACACATGAGGACATTTTTATGAGTTTTCACACATGGAACGTCTCCACAAGCACTTTACATAATATGTACATTGTATTTATATCCTTCACTTTGATGGTTGTCATGATGCTGCCTTCTTGGCCTGGTCTCTCTTGACAAACACATTTTAAATCTCATTGTGTCTACCTGCTTAAAGCCTCCCTCCAGTCACATTTCTGCCTGTGTACAATCCTGCGTGTACAGTGGAAACACAAAGCTGCACGCGCCGTCATCAACTACATCACCAGTCTAATCTTCTGCACCAAAGTTCATCTATTGGTAAGAACCAAAGCTTCTACCTTGTTCCACTGCAACATCATGGCTGGAGCACTGCTGTCCAAAAAGGATAAGAGCCTCGCTCCTACCTTCAATACGATCTCTGTCTCCCTTCCAGACGATAGACCAGAAACAGTATGGCTGCCTCTATCTCCTCAAAATGTAGTCCAGAAGCCACAGTATTGTTATAAATATCAACATAACCAGCCAACAGATATCAAAGCTGGTGAGCTTATAAGGAAAAGATATGGAAAGAACGTAACTCAAACTTGTTAAAAGTGACTATCTCTGCCTTTTGAGCCAGAACGGCCAGAACACTACGTTAGCAAACGTAGGGCTAGCTAACGGCTAACAAGCTAAGGGCAGATTGTATTCACCGTAATATTAAATATTGTATGACACGTCTGCATACGTGAGCGTTGACAACCGTAAAGTCTGACGTCAGCACTCGTTTCTAGCACGTGAGCCAATTTAAGAGTTTGAGCCCAAAATAAGATTATTTGTCAACAAAATACAGCGGCAACACTTTGGCTAATTAGCAGAGCAGGAAAAAACACGGCTACATGAAATATCTTAAAAATTATGAAACTGACTGGAGGGTTGCTTTAAATGAAGATTGAATAATGCTGTGTCTTGATTCGCCTTTTTCATCTCAGCCTTTTTATGTCTAAAAGGCAGGGAATAACACAGGTGCTTGGAAGTTGGAAACCCTCATTCATGTTTTGCTTGCACCTGTGTTACTTCCTGCCTTTTAGACACAACCTGGCTGCTGGTGAAAAAGGCTCATAATAGCCCATGAAGTCATGTTGTGTTCAGATTCTGGGGTTTGTCTTCTTGGGTTTGTGGACTTTGCTGTACAGCTCAGATGGATCCTCATCAGCTTCATGGCTGCTGGTTCTGAGAGGAGGGAAATATATTAGTGCATTCTGAAGATAAGAGGAGGATGGGACGGCATTAGCTCGGGAGGTAGAGCAGGTCGGCCAATGACTCAAGGGTTGGCGGTTCGAATCCCGCTCCCTCCCAGCTGTTGTCGTTGTGTCCTTGGGCAAGACACTTAACCCTCATTGCCTCGTATGAATGGGTATGAATGTCTATGAATGTTGGTGGTGGTCGGAGGGGCCGTAGGCGCGAAATGGCTGCCACGCTACCACCACTGGTACGAATGGTGTGAATGAATAATGATTTCTGTGAAGCGCTTTGGGTGTCTAAAAAAGCGCTATATAAATCCAATCATTATTATTATTATTATTATGTTCATAACATTAACTAAAACAGGTAGAACATGTAAATACAACGGTAATAAAATGGTTATAATCGATAAAGATCTTGAACATTGTCTAATAAATTATATTGTTTAATGTTCATATCAAGGACAGAGTGCTAAAAGAGTAAAAAAACAAAAATAACCGTAGTGTAGTGAAAAATGTGTAATTTAATTCCAAGTGGGTTCTCTTTTCTACAATCAATTTTTTGTCAGGAATTCACAAATTACACCAAGTGGCTATTGTTTTTACTTGAATAGTAAGATCAGATTTCTAGGATATATTCTAATAAATAGTCTATAAATTGATGTCATTTAGGAAAAATAATTAGCTGCAAGAGGATGGGAGGGCCTGGGAAGAAGTCTGTTCTCTTGATATCGTTGCAATTCCCACTGGTCGCTGATGGACGTCCATAAAGTGTTTGGACTAATTAATGCCCCATTAAGGCCTTTCTGCTCAAAACAGTAACGTATTTGTGGATTGAACTGTGTTCTTCAATTTGATTGGTGAACCTCACCCTCCCACTGCAGACATACTGTACAGTGTGTTATATTTTACACATTTAGCTGAGTCATATTCAGACCAAATATGAATAAATGCAAACGTATAACACACTTTTTAAATTCACCACCATCAACAGGACAAGCAACCAGGATTGAAAGGGTTAAAAATACATCACCCACAGTGAGTGGAGTCTGGCTGCAGAGTAGAATATATTTGGTTCTGATGATCCATGGTGGCTGGACTGAGGCTCTGGTAGGTGGAGTCTGGCTGCAGAGTAGAGGATGTTTGGTTCTGATCCATGGCGGCTGGACTGAGGTTCTGGTAAATGGAGTCTGGCTGGGAGCTGGAGGCTGGAGCAGAAAGAGGAATCTGCAACAAACAATATTAAGTTTAGCAAGGTCACAAGACATGACAGCACTCCTGACATACAATGGTAATAGGGATGTCAACAATTAATAATATTGATGAATTCCCATAAGTATGGGGGTGGGGTGGACCTGGTACCGGGGCCGTCGGGCTTAGTTAAAATATGAACATAGAGAAAACAAACCTAAAAAAAAGCTTAATAAAGGAGTGGGACCTTGAGTGCATGGTTGCAAAATATAAACAATAGAGTATGCATGTTGTCCATTAGAAAACTTTAGGAACAAAAAACCCATGAAATTTCAATCTGCTCCCTTATACCTACTTACATCTTCAACCAATAGCATATGGTGCTAAGAAAGAGTAGGCTTTGACCAATATTCAACAATATAAATATAGTAATTTGTGCTCCCCCATTTCTTCTTATTTATAAAACTATAATCTACTAGGTATGGCAGTAGCAAAAAAAACTGATAACCACAGTGTAATGAAACATTTGTCATTTCATTTCAAGTGGGTTATCTTCTCTACAATCAGACCGTTTTCCTGGTAGGAATTAGGAAATTATTAATCTTGAATAATAAGATCAGATTTCTAGGCTAAATTCTAATAAATAGCACAGAAATTTGATGTTATTGAGGAAAACATAATCTGCGGCCTGGGAAGAAATAGAGGTCCATAAAGTTGCCCCATTAAGGCCTTTCTGTTCAAAACAGTAACATTTGTGGATTGAATTCTGTTCTTCAATTTGAGTGGTGAACCTCACCCCCACTGCAGACATACTGTAGTGTACAGTATATTATATTTCAGACATTTAGCTGAATCATATTCAGACCAAATGTGAATGAATGCAAAAGTATAACACACTTTTTAAATTCACCAACATGACAAGGAACCGGGATTGAAAGGGTCAAAGATACACCACCCACAGTGATGAAGAAACAAAGATTACTGTCTCAATAATTTACTAATTTATGACAGAAGCGGTCGGTAAAGGAACACAAGGCAGGAAGAAAAGGTAAAGAAGTTTGTAATAAACAAGAGAGGAAGTTGATTGAGTGCAAGAGGAGGAAGATGAGGAAGAGGAGGATTTATTTGGGTGAAGAATAGGAAGAGAGATGAAGTGAAACTCAGTCAGATGAGCTGTCAAGTTGTAGCCTGCTGGAAGACACAGAGTGACTCTGCAGTCTGAACTGAGGAGCCAGACTGCAGGAGGAAAGTACTTTTCTTTTTGGACTTGTTTAGTTCCTCTTCCTCACCTGCTGCTGCCTGTTGTCTGGTCTTCCTCCAGGTCCAGATGGTTGTTGGGAGGCCCTCTTCCTTCTGGTTAGGAGAATGAATGAACAACTGAATTCCTGAACACAGTGGATTTTAAATGTCCAAGTGAACATAAGCACAGTGAAACAGAATTGCTCACCTAATCCATAGGAAGACAAATAGACCTATGAGGAGGAGGATGACCAGGAGAAGAGTCGTAGTTACAGCAGCTGTTAATTTCCATGGGGCTGGAAGAGATCAGATGAAAATAGGAACAGGATTGAGGATGTTGATGTACACTGAGTTGACTTGTGTTGACCCTCCACTGCGCCCCTGGTTGTACTGGACAGTGCCCAGTTGTGAAAGTGAAGCAGGGCACAGCTGATAAAATAGACATGATCAACAAAACATTTCCCTGGTTCATAAAGAAGACAAGAGTTGACAGATCAAAAGTGTTAAGTTGTTTTTTACATTAATTGTATTTCACTCACATGTCACATTGACAGAGACAGAGGCAGACCTCTTTGTCCCGAGCTCATTCTCAGCTTCACAGTGATACTCTCCAGAGTCAGAGGACTGGATGGAAACCAAGTCAAGCTGTGCTCCTGCTTTCAAAGCTTTCTTCTCTGGATCTCCATTGTTCTTGTACCAGGAGTAAGTAGCTGCTGGGTTGGCATCACTGCTGCAGGTCAGAGTCACTGAACTGCCCTCCACTGTCTCACCAGAGGGACTCACCAACACTGAGGGGACCTTCAGACCATCTGGAAGAAAGTATATGAACATACTTTACATTAACTATAAGATGAGGATGTGTTTTATCATGGAACCTATTGAAATGGTTAATAGTTCATAGCTGTGACATGTCAGGATCCTGAAGGTTAGAGAAGCAGCTTGTGAACAAAGCTGATAGTTATGTTGATGACGTGCAAAAGAATAACTGAATTGTGTTAGAGACACATTTTCAGACACACAAACTGGGGGGGGGGGGATTCCCACTGGAGTCACACCCGTATTAAATCAATTTCAAGTGTATTTATTACATGCCTCTTTATCATACACATGTCTAACAAGGACTACAGAAAATTAGATTCATATAACTGATCATCAATCAACCACAGAACACATGATATAGATATATAATGATATAGGAAACATCAGGGAAAACATGACACACAAAAGCAGATTAGCAAGATATTACAGCCTAGCTATTCTAACATAATGCAGTTATAGTACATTACATTAGGCTCTATGGTGTTATGTTAGTGACACACTGTGGAGTAAACTCACACACTGAAGGAGAGGGGAAAGCCTCATATCCTTTTACAGCACAGGAATAGCTGTCTTCAGGATCAAAGTTGCCTTTATAAGAAGAAGAAGTTTCTTCCTTAATTGTCTGTCCGTTCTTGAACCAGACGTAGGAAAGACGACCAGCTAGAGGACAGCTGCTGTGACACTTCAGCTCTGCCTGGGTAGAGAACTGGGATCTGGTCACCTGCACCTGGAGATCTGGATCTGTGAACATGGAACAGAAATGTCATTAGACACTAAAACTTCAATCTCTCTCTCTCTCTCTCTCTCACACACACACACACACACACACACACACACACACACACACACACACACACACACACACACACACACACACACACACACACACACACACACACACACACACACACACACACTCTCTCTCACTCTCTCTCTCTCTCTCTCTCTCACACACACACACACACACACACACTCACTCACTCACTCTCACTCTCTCTCTCTCTCTCTCACACACACACACACACACACACACTCTCCCTCTCTCTCTCTCTCTCTCTCACACACACACACACACACACACACACACACAAAACAGCAGTTACAATTCTTATTGTAGATGTTAATACTGCGAAGTATTAGAAAATTAAATGCATCATCTAATACATCTCTGAATGGGGGACTACACACATTCATGGTGATCATATCTCAATTAATTTTAGCTTAAAAACTATCCAGCAGTTGTCATCAGTTAGTTTAAATATACCTGATGCTGTTGTATATATCAGTTTGTGTTCAACATACCTGTGACGCTCAGAGTTGTACCAGGAAAATCATTTCCCCATAGATAACCGTACTGATGTTTGAATGTGAAGCGATACTGGTCTGAATCACTCTCTCTCAGGTCAGTGATTGTCAGAGTGGAGCTTCCTCTCTTTGTTGTCTCCTCTGTGTTAATCATCTGAACACGACCTGCAAACTCTGAGTCCTCACTAAGGTCCTCAGGCTCTGAGTTATACTGCCATCGATCACTATGTGTGGGACTGAACCACAATTTAGATTCAACATCAGAATAACTGTTGTATCTGCAAGAAATGTCCACTGATGAGCCCTTCAAGGCACAGATGTGTCTGTTGGTGTAAGTCACTCTGCTGCAGGTTTGACCACCATCGACACCTGAAAGATGAAAAAAGGAGTTTTAACTTTTCACTGTTATTACATCTTTTAAATACATGCAGTCATGGTACAGTGCATTAGGTAAAGGTGTCCAGCAGGTGGTGTTATGTTACTGACACACTGTGGAGTAAACTCACACACTGCAGGAGAGTGGAACTCCTCAAGTCCTTTTACAGCACAGGAATAGCTGAAGAAAGGTTTAAAGTAGCCTTTATAAGAAGAGGTTTCTTTCTTCATTCTCCCTCCACTCCCGTACCAGACGTAGGAAGGAGGACCAGCTAGATGACAGCTGCTGTGACACTTCAGCTCTGCCCAGGAAGAACTGACTGTTGATCTGCTCACCTGCACCTGGAGATCTGATATGTGAACATGGAACAGAAATGTAATTAGAGATTAAACATTCATTCAATCACGCACACGCGCGCACACGCACACGCACACACGCACGCACACACACACACACACACACACACACACACACACACACACACACACACACACACACACACACACACACACACACACACAGGGTTTGAGTATGGGGAACTTGTCTCGCTCCCTCTCTCGCTCGCTCGCGCGCGCACTCCCTCTCTGTCTGTCTCTGGGTTAATGCTTCCCGCCAAGAGATAAGTGTGATCATCTCTCCTTCACCCTGTCAGCTCTGCTCTGCTGCTGCAGCTTGGTTTTGGCTGCTGCAGCTTGGGGGGCACGGTGGCTCAGTGGTAGAGCTGTCGCCTCACAGTCAGAAGGTCCTGAGTTCGATTCTCGCCTGGGACACTGTGGGCGCTTTGGTTGTGTTCCCCCCCATATCTTCAGTGCCCACTGCCCAGGTGGGGTATCTCGTCGTAAGGGCCTTTCTCTCTGTGTGGAGTTTGCATGTTCTCCCCGTGCTCCCCCAGGGGGTTCCTCCGTATATAACCCCCCCACTAAAAACATGCAGAAGATCAGATCGTCATCGTCATCTGACCAGTGACGACAACATCCGAAGTTGGTCCCCGGGCGCTGTACGAGAAAGCGACCGCTGCTCCTGGCCTGCCCCCCGGAGGAAAGGACATGCCTGGATGGGTTAAATGCAGAGGACACTTTTCACCGGCCACCGTCAGCATGAGTGTGTTGTGGCCGCATGCATGTATTGTGGTGTTCGTGTGACAATAAAAGACGGGGCTTGTCCCGTTACGAGAGAGTTTGCTGCTTTGCTGTATTTCCTCATTCTGTGATTTTGGCCCCTCCTCTTGTCCTGACGCAGCGAGGGAAGGAGGGGCCATTTTTAAATTGACCAAGTGAAGACGGAAATAAAGCAGCCAACCAAGCTGCAGCAGCAGGACAGAGCTGACAGAGGGAAGGCGTGTCCATCGTGCTGTATCACTATGGGTGGGCATCAACTGTTTCTCGAATGTGCACACGTGCTCCCTTGCTCTCTCTCTCTCACTCTCGCTCTCTCTCTCCCTTGCTCTCTCTCTCCCCCTCCCTCGCGCTCTCTCTCTCCCTCTCTCTCTCTCTCTCTCCCTCTCTCTCTCCCTCACGCTCTCCCTCTCTCTCTCTCTCTCTCCCTCTCTCTCTCTCTCTCTCTCTCCCCTCTCTCTCTCTCTCTCTCTCTCTCTCTCTCTCTCCCTCACGCTCTCTCTCTCCCTCTCTCTCTCTCTCTCTCTCCCTCTCTCTCTCCCTCACGCTCTCTCTCTCCCTCTCTCTCTCTCTCTCTCTCTCTCAATTCAATTCAATTCAATTCAAAAAGGCTTTATTGGCATGGGAAACATGCCAATACATCTCTCTCTCTTTCTTTCTCTCACTCTCTCTCTCTCTCTCTCTCTCTCTCTCTCTCTCCCTCATGCTCTGATCTCCCAAAAAATTGTAAAATAGCAACGTTTGTGGAGCAACGTTGCTATTTTACAATTTCGGCTCAGAAATTGTAAAATGGTAATGTATGTGTCTACAGCGGTGGGCGTGGTTTGGGCGTGGTTTACGGAGATTTTCTGTTTCTAACCCCTCCCCCTACCCTAACCCTAACTCTAAGATCTCAGAAGGTTACCATTTTACAATTTTCGATGAAGATGACAAACAGCTATTACATTTGTCCTCTGGCGCAGGCTACATGCAGGCTACATGCAGGCTACATGCAGACTACATGCAGGCTACATGCAGCCTACATGCAGACTACATGCAGGCTACATGCAGGGTACATGCAGACTACATGCAGGCTACATGCAGGCTACATGGAGGCTACATGCAGACTACATGCAGGCTACATGCAGGCTATATGCAGGCAACATGCAGGCTACATGCAGGGTACATGCTGGCTACATGCAGGCTACATGCAGGCTACTTGCAGGCTACATGTGGGCTATATGCAGGCAACATGCAGGCTACATGCAGGCTACATGCTGGCTACATGCAGACTACATGCAGCCTATGCAGGCTACATGCAGGCTACATGCAGGCTACATGCAGCCTACATACAGGCTACATGCAGACTACATGCAGGCTACATGGAGACTACATGCAGGCTACATGCAGACTACATGCAGTCTACATGCAGGCTACATGCAGGCTACATGCAGGCTATATGCAGGCAACATGCAGGCTACATGCAGGCTACATGCAGGCTATATGCAGGCAACATGCAGGCTACATGTAGGCTAGATGCTGGCTACATGCAGACTACATGCAGGCTACATGCAGGCTATATGCAGGCTATATGCAGGCTACATGCAGGCTACATGCAAGCTACATGCAGGCTATATGCAGGCAACATGCAGGCTACATGCAGGCTAGATGCTGGCTATATGCAGGCAACATGCAGGCTACATGCAGGCTAGATGCTGGCTACATGCAGGCTACATGCAGGCTACATGCAGGCTATATGCAGGCTATATGCATGCAACATGCAGGCTACATGCAGGCTACATGCAGGCTATATGCAGGCAACATGCAGGCTACATGCAGGCTAGATGCTGGCTACATGCAGGCTACATGCAGGCTACATGCAGGCTATATGCAGGCAACATGCAGGCTAATTGCAGTCTACATGCAGGCTATAGGCAGGCAACATGCAGGCTACATGCAGGCTACATGCTGGCTACATGCAGACTACATGCAGCCTATGCAGGCTACATGCAGACTACATGCAGGCTACATGCAGACTACATGCAGGCTACATGCAGACTACATGCAGGCTACATGCAGCCTACATGCAGACTACATGCAGGCTACATGCAGACTACATGCAGGCTACATGCAGGGTACATGCAGACTACATGCAGGCTACATGCAGGCTACATGCAGACTACATGCAGGCTACATGCAGGCTATATGCAGGCAACATGCAGGCTACATGCAGGGTACATGCTGGCTACATGCAGGCTACATGCAGACTACATGCAGGCTACTTGCAGGCTACATGCAGGCTACATGCAGACTGCATGCAGGCTACATGCAGGCTACATGCAGGCTACATGCAGACTGCATGCAGGCTATATGCAGGCAACATGCAGGCTACATGCAGGCTACATGCAGGCTATATGCAGGCAACATGCAGGCTACATGCAGGCTACATGCAGACTACATGCAGACTACATGAAGGCTACATGCAGGCTACATGCAGACTACATTCAGGCTACATGCAGGCTACATGCAGACTACATGCAGACTACATGCAGGCTACATGCAGGCTACATGCAGACTACATGCAGACTACATGCAGGCTACATGCAGGCTACATGCAGGCTATATGCAGGCAACATGCAGGCTACATGCAGGCTAGATGCTGGCTACATGCAGGATACATGCAGACTACATGCAGGCTACTTGCAGGCTACATGCAGGCTATATGCAGGCAACATGCAGGCTACATGCAGGCTACATGCTGGCTACATGCAGACTACATGCAGCCTATGCAGGCTACATGCAGACTACATGCAGGCTACATGCAGACTACATGCAGGCTACATGCAGACTACATGCAGGCTACATGCAGACTACATGCAGGCTACATGCAGACTACATGCAGGCTACATGCAGGCTACATGCAGACTACATGCAGGCTACATGCAGGCTACATGCAGGCTACATGCAGGCTACATGCAGGCAGCAGAATCTCCACATGTGTGATTGTGCAGCTGTGCTCTTATTGTAACAGTTCAGGGTTGCCTGGCTGGAGTGAGATTTTGATAACATGAACTTAATCATGTGTACGTGCACTTAATCACAACTCACTTCACCATCAGCCTTTTAAAAAGTACGTAGTTTGAGCTGACACATGTGGTGAGAGAACATGAGCTTTATTTTAGTCCACAAATGATATTACAGGGAATCAAATATAATAAGTTAGATATGGCTTTCCTACATATATCTACAATAAGGGGTTTCTGAGCCATTTCCAGAACAGAAGTGCTCACCACCCAATTATCCAAAATATAAGTGCCACCATAATGTTCTAAGTCCTTATACACTCTAAATGTTCAACATTTGAATAGAGGCCTAACCAAAACACAATGTTATTACAGATTTATGACTATAAGAACTTGGCACACAGTGCTGATAACCTACTGTTTTACGATATAAAAAGAATTGTCCCCTCAGTCACGTCATTGTGGAGCTGTTTGTAACTGAAGTAACAAATGGTCTGATGAAAGAGTTACCTGTAACAGTCAGATTAACTCCAGGTGAAGCAGTATGGCTCCCAGCTGGATGGTTTGTTGTGAAGCTGAACTTGTACACAGCTGAGTCGCTTTCTCTCAGGTCTGTGATTCTCAGGCTGCAGTTCCTCTGATCGCCACCATACTCCACACGCCCTGCATACTCCGAGGCTGTTGTCACATCCACAGGTTCACCACCCTCCTCTTTAAACCACAGCGTCTTCTTAACTGTGACAGTGAGGTCATCTAGGTAGGCTGGGTATGTGTAGGAGCAGCTTATGTCCACTGTAGATCCTTTGATGGCACAGATCTCAGTAGGACTGTCAGTCACTCCCCAGTCATCCTGAGGCTGTACCACTGTAACACAGAACACATCACAAACCACATCACATTCACAAACACATTACAGGACAGACTTTCATCTGCAGCATGTGAAGCTGCTAGAGACCTGGACTACATTTCCCATAACCACATTGACAGTTACATCATCTCAGCTCAGTCAAACAGAGAGGAAAGGGGATTTTGTGGGTAAGCTTCAAACTCCTCAGAATGACATGTGCTGATCACCAGCTGTCATGTGTTGGTCATGTTACAGGTCTAAGGTCACTATCACATATGAGCTGGTGGACTCTGTGAGATTCAGTGGTGGTGGGGGGAGGGGGGCGAAAACTGACAGAGAAAACTGACCATTTCCAGCTGTTTCTGAACAAAGACCCCTCATGTCTAGACAGGTCAAACCGGAAAATATCCTGCTCTGGCTAGCCGGACATGGTCCAGACTTCATGTTTAGAAGTGGCTATATAGGTGCTGGAATGTGGGGGACAAAGGGACAATTTGTCCTCACAACATGAGAGAGTGGACAAAAAGAGAGGAGAATAAAGACTGAGACATGGTTGAGCGAGCTCAGCCACAGTGAGGCAGACCTCTGCAGATCAGGTGCACTCTGTGCTGGAACCAAGGCTTTCATGACCACAGTGCTGCTCACCCCACCACTGTTTACATTGTACAGATAAGTGAGATGAGAAACGACCCATGAAGAGTCTCAATGAAACACCGTTATCTGCAGTACTGCAGCTTCACTCTCAAACGATCGTATATATCAGCACATGAATAGAATCACCAAACTTGTTTTTACTGAATGCAAATTTAAATTAAATTCTCAGCCCTGATGTCTATTTGCGCTGATCTCTCTCAACACAGCACATTACTTGAAATGACTAAAAACAAACAGTTAGAAATCAATGTTTTAGCATATGGCTCATTTCATTTCTCTCCTGGTCTCTCCTGCAAAGTGCAGTGCTCCCTGGGAGCTGCGGAGCTGCTAGAAACATCTTCAGGTAGGCGCTTGTGGTTTGCGGAGGCCTCGACCCGTCCAGTGCGATGATGTCATATTTGCAGCACGCCCCTCGTGCCTGGCGAGGAAGAGACGCTACAGTTGCTACATCACTGTCCCTCCATCTCAAAAGTCATTCCAGCACAACTGACAACACTGCATTGGACCAGTGGACCATGAGGCAGGTTGACTCAACAGGAGAAAAGGTAGAACATAAAGGGCCAGATGCTGAAATACAGTAGACCCTTTTCACAACAGCTGTGTTTAGGTGGTAAAGCAGGACGTAATGCAGGTGTAACAATACATTAAGGATGGTTCCATTCCATTTAGGTGTTCCAGTGCCATTAATGTTATTGGTTACATCTGCTTTACCTCATACTTTACCATCTCAAAATGGTTGCTGTGAAAAAGAGCCAAAAGAGTCTGTACTTTTACTTACGTTTGCAGCCTCTCTGTTCACACTGTGGTTATGGTGGTGAGCGCAGCGTCAAACACAACTACGTATTAATACATGCTGATCATGTGACACCTATCACACCCAGAGAACTCAAAGGCCCTGTAGCATCACCTTATATGGAGATGACACACTAATGTGTGAGCATCATAAAGTGACCTGGTAGGTTTAGTATGATACACAATAATAACATCATCATGTTGATATGAGAAAGCAGAGTTAAGAGACTTTGCTTTAAAAATGTCTGTGAGGTTGTGGGTTTGAATCCGACCCAGGACCTTTGACACATGTAACCCTCCCCCTCTCTCCTTCTTTCCTCCCCCCATTTCTGTTCTCTCTCTCTCTCTCTCTCTCTCTCTCTCTCTCTCTCTCTCTCTCTCTCTCTCTCTCTCTCTCTCTCTCCAGTGAAGCAGGTTGAGGGCTTGGAGCCAGCTGCCAGAGGGGTTAAGTGTGTTATAGTAGATTTTACAGTAGAGTCAAAACACATGTTGATCTGGATCAGCTGTTGTTACCATGTGTCAGCATCACCCAGGTGGCTGCTACACATCAGGGTGTATGAGATGAGTGGATGAGCTCATGCTGCCATGCTAGTGTTACTTATGCCAGCATAAAAAATACACCTGATTGATTATCAAACAATAGTGGCATTTTTTAAGTCCATAACTTGTTTGACAAAATAACACTTTCTGCTATGGTTGACAGATATTGATGAACGTTGATCTGTCTGAACAGCTGACACAACTAGTTAAGCTTATTCCATTGTGCACTCAGTGTAAATTGTTGTGGCTTAAAGTGTAATGATGATACAATACCTGACACTGACAGAAGGAAGAGAAGAAATCCACCCTCTGCTGCTGTGACACTCATAGTTGGTCCTCTCCTCTCTGTCCAGTCTGCAGATGTTCCAACACATCAGCAGGCAAGATCCTGAACATAACATGAGAAGTCTATCAGTTCATCACATCAAAAACACACCTCTAATATTTAGCTGACAATGTTCTGTCCATTCTACTGCATTTATAATCATTCATTACCATGTCATTAAACACAATTTAACCCAATAACATGTTTTAGTCTGCAAAAGAATATTACATTCAGTTAAATGTAATCTTTCAAATGTTTGTTAAATCTCTAAACTAAGATAAAAGATAAAGAGTCTCACAGAAGAGGACGTCGTCATGAAGGGGAGAACTTGTTGAGTGGCACTTCTGTGGTCAACAGACAGACACAAACTGATCATAATGGCCAGGTTTCCTTCCTCTTTACATCGTTAAACATGAATTATGAAAAGCATGCTGGGAAATATCACCCAGTTTAAGGTTACGTTTTCACACCTGCCTTGTTTGGTTCGATTTGAACCTGTGTCGCACGAAGTACACACACACACACACACACACACACACACACACACACACACACACACACACACACACACACACACACACACACACACACACACACACACACACACACACACACACACATCCTGTGTTATTTTATTGACTCATACTGATACCACACAGAGGAAGTAGGCTAGAAGACGGGAGGAAAGATGAAAAATAAAAATACGATTAAGAACAGAGTTGCTTCCTGAGTGGTCGTGAGTGAAGAGCCAGTGCATACTGCAGAGATTCCTGTATTGAAAAACAAATGAATTATCTGCACATTAACGGAACATACAATTAGACATTTTATTTCTGTCGGGTCTTCTGGTGAATTCAGCTATTCAGTTATAATCCTCCAAACAGCTTGAATTTGAACAGAACTGCCCATTTATTCAGCAGGGAAGTGGAGTTACTTCACACATTAAATAGTGATTCTTAACTTTGATATGTTCCAGAAATCTACAGACAATAGGCATCTGGGGCGTAGCTATGGGTGGGTCTGGATGGGCCCAGGCCCACCCACTTTTTGCCTAGGCCCATCTAATCACGAGACTTTAAAACTTCCTAAATGGCCGACATTACTGTCTTTCAGAGGCTATATTGGGCTCATTTTTAGAGAAAGAGTGAGGCTCCTGCTATCATATGAAACTAGAAGACCTAAGACCTGCATTGGTGCCAACCCTGTCATGTTCACTTGAAGGCTGCTACAGTAAATAATGCCCCCTTCAAATAATGCTCTAAATTTAGGCTAGATTTTGGTCAGGCAAAAAGTGTCATGATCATTTTCAAAAGGGTCCCTTGACCTCTCACCTCAAGATATCTGAATGAGAATGGGTTGTAGCGGTACCCATGAGTATCCCCTTTACATACATGCATACTTGCATACTGAGGTCCCTAAACCGTTTTGGAATTGCATAAATTGGGTATGACTGGAAAGCTGAGACTCTTGTTATTAGAAAATACTGTAGGATAGTAGAAATTATGTGATCATGCTGCCATGCTAGCATTACTTATGTCAGCATGTATTTTGAGCTGAGCTAAGTGCTGTTTGTGCAATTACACCCTTTTGACAGCAAAACAAACGTTGAATGACTTTGCAGTACACTATACAATGACTTCCCTAACCCTTTGAACAAATCGAATGGCCTGCCATGTTACCTAAAGAGCAGCTGGAGCAGGTGTCCCAGGACACATGACGTAGCCCCCGTTCACACAGGACGCCAAAGCAACGCTCAACCTACATGTGAGCTCTACCTACGCTGAACCCACAAGTTTCATTTAGCTTGTTAACAGGCGAGGCCGTTCACACCACCCACGCGTGTCATGCTGAAGCCTCGCCGAAGCCACGCTCACGCCTTGCTCAAGCGATCGTTCAGGATTCAAGCCTGGCATGAAGTGAATAGGAGTTGTGGACGGG
Organism: Poromitra crassiceps; assembly: GCF_964638095.1. Classification (NCBI taxonomy): domain Eukaryota; kingdom Metazoa; phylum Chordata; class Actinopteri; order Beryciformes; family Melamphaidae; genus Poromitra; species Poromitra crassiceps. The sequence continues at coordinate 19,067,756 of NC_139650.1, read as the reverse complement.
TTCAAGGTGCGAGAGTAGGCGCTGAGAGGAAAAGAGAAGTAAGTAAGTAAGTAAGTAGTAGTAAGTATTGAGGCCGCGGCCCTCAAGACCGGTGGAAGAGCATTCCACAACCTAGGAGCTACCGATTCAAAGGCTCGGTCACCTTTGGTTACGAGTCTGGTGCGGGGCACAACCAAAAGACCCTGGTCAGCAGATCTCAGTGACCTGCTGGGGACATGAGAATAAAGCAGGTCACACAAATATGCAGGTGCCTGACCATGCAAGGCTACGTAGGTCGGTGGCCCTGAAGTGCAAAACAACGACATTAACCAAAACACAACCACATTAACCAAAACACAACACATTAACCAAAGCACAACCACATTAACCACAACACAACACATTAACACATTGACTGCCAGCCGTTTTTTTTTTGGTGTAGGTAGCTTCTGCCAGGCCGTTTTTTGAGGATTCTGGCTCATTTTAAAAGAGCCGAGGATTCTTTTCTGCTTGGAGTTTGTGAACACAAAGTTCAGAAAAGTACTAATAGAATGTGTGCTTTCTCTGTCTAAAAGAGTTAGTTTGTAGAGTTAGTAGTTATGTAGATATTAGCCGTTGAGTACAGCATGGTTTCAGCTGTCTGAGAGTGAAAGCTGAGATAATCGCAGTTTTGTGAAATTCAATCAAACAGGCAGAACAGTCACTTTAACCATTTATTTTTGGCATCAGTGAGAGATCAGACATCCAAACAATATAGTTCCGAACGCCCTCTCCTTCAACTCCTCCCTCCGTGGGCGTGTCTAGTGGCTTTCAGCCTGCGTTTGTCACAAGCGAGTGCTCTGCTGCTGCTGCTGCTGCAGCGAGTTCGAGCAGCCTCCCTCCCTGGCAGCGAGTTTGAGCAGCCTCCCTCCCTGGCAGCGAGTGTGGATAGGGCTCACTCGTCTCTTGGGTTTGAGAGCCCCGATGAAGCCCCGTGCGACTCTAGGCTTATGCAAATTTGCAATCCCCCGTGTGCTGCTGCTGGCGCGGCCCGAGAGCGGCGAGTCTGGTGACTGATGACTGTAAAATCGGCAAGCCATTTCCTTGAGAATGGAGGAAGCAGCCGCGGGAGGCGGCTGCTTTTGGTTGACTTTCTCTCTGTCGGGAGGGCACCGTCGCCACCTAGCTGGTCGGTAAAATAGATTATACACATTCAATACTTCCAATATCTCCATAGGAGACGCGGGGGGCATTGATCCACGTAGCACCGTCACCGTTTTTTTTTTTTTTTGACGACTCAACTCGTCGTTGGCAGTGAACAGGTGGATTGTGTTTGACGACTCAACTCGTTGTTGGCAGTGAACGTGTTAACCACAACACAACACATTAACCACAACACAACACATTAACCACAACACAACACATTAACCACAACACAACACATTAACCAAAACACAACACATTAACCAAAGCACAACCACATTAACCACAACACAACACATTAACCACAACACAACACATTAACCACAACACAACACATTAACCACAACACAACACATTAACCACAACACAACACATTAACCACAACACAACACATTAACCAAAACACAACCACATTAACCAAAACACAACCACATTAACCAAAACACAACGACATTAACCAAACCACAACGACATTAACCAAACTTTTTTTTTTTTTAACCTTTTTTTTTATCAGCCTGTCCTTGATGTATGACTTCGTGAAAATCACAAACAACATCGTGACCAATTTCCCAGAGAGAGAGGAGGTGAATTGTGTGGTTGTGTGTCATTATATGCGGCTGCAGCCGCAAGTACGTTATCTTGCCTCCGACGTGGTTTCACTGTGCATTCCCTCTCTTCTCTTGGCTGTCTGCACTTATAGGGCTCTATCGTCCATATAAAATACGTACAAAAACAGAGACAGTACAATAAGAAAAAAAAACAACAACAACACAACACATAGGTTTAAAACACATACAGGCAGCTATTCCAGTGCTTCCAGAAGTGTGACATAAATTTTGCGTCACTTTGTGCAGGCACCGCTGGGCCATAATAACTCCATTCTTTGACTGGCTAAGTCGACGCATAAAACTGTAAATAAACGTTCTCAGAACAGCATGGAAAGTGGGCACATTACTGCTTACAAACATATGGCTAGCACTTGTCCATCTTGGATGCCTGAGTAAAATCCTAAATGCATCATTATATTATGCCACCTGGAGTTTTTTCATTTTTGCAACACTGTACCCGCACCACAATTGTGCTGTATACAATGAAGTACAATATGACCTAAACAAAGCAATCTTGACATCATCAGTACACTTATTAAATTTTCGTGCTGCATGTTGGCTTGTGCATAGAGTTTACAGCACTGACGCTGAATGTCATCATCATCACATAAATCATCTCTGATTATGTGGCCAAGATATCTGAATTTGTTCACAACACCAAGCACTTGGCCTGCTAGCACAAAAGAAGGAAGGTTTGACTTCTTATCCTCCTTGGTTTTCACAATTAAAGTAACACTCTTTTTCAAATTAAACATGATACTGCACACCGTAGCAGGAACAGATTCTAAGCAATTGCTGCAAACCAACACACTTATATTAGCGCTTAGCGCCAAGCGCAGCTCATATTAGTGGCCGTGGACCGGCGCACTGCCTATTCTCCTGTCGGCGCTACACGTGGTCTTAAGCATTATACAGTAACCACGCCTTTTAAGCGTAGAATTATTCAGAACTGTGCTCATTGGTGAACTGCAGTTACTCAATGACATTCTTCCTTTCGAAGCTCCGATCCACTCGATCCATGTCCGGGTTTTGGCTGCATGCTGTCATCTCTTCATGCCAATTTGGATATCTCAGCACATCACAGATCATAGCCTGAATAAAACAATTCAACCTACAGCTAGGCAAATACAGATCTGTTCAGCAGGGCTGATGCGGTCTCCCTGTAGCCTACAATATAGAACGTTATCTATCGGTGACATTCCTGATAGCATCCAATTCCATGATCTTTATGTTGTAAACATAACTTTCACAATAGTGAACCAGCACCCCCACTCGGCTCATTCATGGCAGGTAGTTTTATAACTTGTAGACGACCTGTTGCACAGGCTAAAGGATGCACATAAATATAGCCTACATTATGAAAAGTCATTGCACATACATATAGGGCCCTATTCTCCCACAAGCCTTCGGCGCTAAAACGGGCCTTAAACGCAAAAAAACGTGCCTAGCGCCTGTTTTGGGACGATATCAATATGGCTTTACGCTGCCAAATGCGCTTTAGGCCGAATGGGCGTGGCGCAGTCCCAGAATGGGCCAAAGTGGGCGTGTCGGCGCTAAATACCGGCGTACTGCTATCTTCCGACCTGGCGTCAATTTAGCGCTTTGCGCCTTTGAAAAGCAGGCCTATTCAGTGGGCCAGTTGCGCGGAGCGCTCCCCTCTGGCTCTCTCCCTCCCCTCTGGCTCTCTCCTCTGTCACCCTTCTCTGTGTCACTCTCTCCCTCTCTCCTCACAGTCTGACAGGCACAATACCGACTGTCTCTGACTCCCTCGCTCAGAGTCCCATAGAAAAAATAATAAGTAAATTCACTGCAATGTGAATGTCCCAACATGCATTGTGCTTGTCCATTTCGCTACTAAATAGCAACCAAATGAGCCGAAAACCTATATTAAGGGAGGATCTAAATAATGTGTAATGGTAAGACAACCTCCAATTGTAGAACATTTCAATATTGGACCAAATAAAACATCGAAATGAAAACACCACCCTATGTGAAACATATATGTCCTACTGGGGCTATAAATATCCCTTGTCGATTTAACGTGATTTAGATAAGTGACAGCGGAACGCGCTTCGGAAGCTTCTACTGTCATCTGCTATACTGTGATGTCCGCTCCAATAACTTGGCCCTACTCCACATTTAGTTTTACAATAAAAACACATTTATGCAATGACTTTACATAATGTAGGCTATATTTATGTGCATCATCCTTCCTGCAGCAGGCGAGAGAAAATGATATCTTTCTGGACAAACTTTCACCAATCTAATAGGCTATATTTTTCTAGCTGATGCGTTTAGAACATTATTTTCACTTTGATCTTGCTATAGTGTAGCATTTTTACATGCTTGCAGTATTTAAACTGCAGTTATATTGGTTTGAGAAGCATCATAATATGGAATAATAGCCGATATATGGAGACAGACGGGATGAAGGGAGGTGGGGGGGGGGGGGGGGGGATCAGAGGCTTGGGTTTCGTCTGGTTTTGCTGGACCACTGGAATGGAGCTTAAAAGGCAAGCATGCGATTCGTTTATTGCACTTATCCAATGAACTGACGGTGCATAATTTTACGCTTAAAAGGCGTGGTTGTAATGGTTGAGGCTGCGTCTAGCGCCAAGACCAAGATATCAAGTGCGCTGGTCCACGCCCACTGATTTGCGCTGCGCCAGGCGCTCGGCCTAGAAACAGCGCCGATGCAACGATAGGGGGCATAGCCTACATTATGTAAAGTCATTGCACATAAATATAGCCTACATTATGTAAAGTCATTGCACATAAATATAGCCTACATTATGTAAAGTCATTGCATAAATGTGTTTTTATTGTAAAAGTACATGTGAAGTAAGCCAAGTCTTATTGGAGCGGACTACACAGTAGAACCGTGTTATGGCTAATACTCATCTATATCACGCTAACTTTGCGAGGGATATATATGCCACCTGGATTACATATACAGTATGTTTCACATAGGGTTGTGTTTTCATTTTTATGTTTTATTATGTCCAATATTGAAATGTTCCAGAATTGCATCTTGTGTTAACATATTATTTATATCTACCACTTAGCCTATTTAGGCTGATTTGGTTGCTATTTCTTGTCGAAATGTATTAGCCTCAATGCATGCTGGGAGATTTCACATGTGTGGCTTTGGTAGGGGAGCGCACAGGTAGGATGATGTAACAGCCTCTGAATGACAGGGGCTCAAAACTAGGGTATAACAACTTTTTTTCATCGGTCATTGTGCCTGTCTGACGCGCGAGAGAGAGGGAGTGAGAGAGAGAGAGAGAGAGAGAGGGGGAGAGAGAGTGAGATGGCAGAGGAGAGTGCCGTGCAATTATGCACAGTAATATAACCAGTGCACTGAATAAGGCCTGGTTTTGAAAAGCGCTAAGCGCTAAATTAACGGCAGTGGGGAAGATAGCGTTAGGCCGGTATTTAAGGCCGAAACGCCCATTCTGGCCTATTCTGGCACTGCGCCACGCCTCTTCGGCGTAAAGCGCATTTCGAGGCCTAAAACCATGATGCTATCTTCCCGAGGCAGGCGCAAGGTGCGTTTTTTTTGCGTTTAATGCCAGTTTTAGCGCCTAAGGCCAGTGGGAAGATAGGGGCAATTCCTCAGACTAAGGCGCAATTGCAGCCGCCCTGAGGACTTCATCTCAAAATCTGAGGAGATGAAAACACGCTTCCTAGAAAGAGGGTACAGGACAGCTGTGATTGAACGGGCACTCAACCGATCCAAACAGACGGACCGTGCCTCTCTCCTGTCCAAAAACAGCAGAGAGAAGACCCCTCCCCGTATCTGCTTCTCAACAGAATGTCAGGATCGGCGTCGGAAGACATGTGGATCTATTCGCGGGTAGTTGAGGGCCAAGACACTCTCCAAGAGTAGGGGAGTTGTGGAACTTGATAGCTGAGGTTGCAGAGGTTGCAGGTTGCAGAGGTTGCAGAGGTTGGCGTGATCCTAGTTTAGATTATGAATCACTGGCGAGAGCCTGCCGGAACGGGCCTTTATAGATCCGAACATGACACCACCTGTGCTATGACATCACTACCGTTATGACATCACCAGCGGAAGGCATGAAAGACACTTATGAATCATGTCATCATCAGTGATCGATGACATCATAGTAGGAATGACGACGTCAAAGTAGGAAAGATGACGTCATCCTAACAGTACCCTCCCCTCAACGGACGCCACCTGGCGTCCAATGAGGCCATCAAGGATGGCATCTGGGAGACAAAAAATCTGCAGGTTCTGGTGGAGGTGCTCTTCTGCAGGTGGTTAGATGCAGGTGGTTAGACCCCAAAGGGGGTGTAGGAGAGTGAGGTGCTCTTCAGCAGGTGGTTAGATGCAGGTGGTCAGACCCCAAAGGGGGTGTAGGACAGTGGAGGTGCTCCTCCCTAATACTGGATATCGAAGCCATAGATAGACCGATACGTAGACAGAACTTCTACCGGGTCCGGTGGATCCTCTGGAGCCGGCCATCCCCCGGGGCACGATCCAAACATGGGAGGCTGGAGACCATCAAAAGGGTCAAATGCCGCCGTCTCCGAAGGCAGAGCCACAGGGGGATCTGACTCAGCGAGGCCTGCCCTCCCGACCTGTAGTTTGGGGAGGACACCCACCGTCTCCTCCTTCAAACGCCTCTTCTTTGCTCTTGCTCTTGACCGAGGGCTGACGACACTACGGGGACCTCCCAGCATCAAGCTGGAACCTACGTGTGGGTCAAGAACTGGAATTGGCTGCTGCTGAGGTACGGGTTCAGATTCGGCGAGGGGAAGGCCCACAGGTTGTGCCTCAGGGCCAGCAGACTCGGAGGCCCCCTGCGGGGGGACGGAGCTGATCTGCAGGCAGTGATTGAACTTTCCAATGAGACGATCGACAGTCCTCTCCAACTCCTTAACCCTCTTGGAGACACACTGCCACTCCTGGGTCCTGCAGGGGACGCTGCCCAACCATACAGATTTCGGGGCTGGACACGTAGAGTCTTGATCCACTGAGAGCACCACGGGCCGGCGAGCGGTGGGACCACTTACTGGACGCCGGGAGCAGGAGGAGAGGTAATGCCCGGCTCGACCACAGTACACGCAGCTCCGGGTGTCCAAACGGCGCTGCCTCTCCTCTGGTGTGATGCGAACCCTGCCGGTCAGATCACGGTACAGATGGCTGCTGGGACTCAAATGTGGCTGCCCCTGCTCTGGGATGACGCAAACTCCCCCCCAGAATATGCGCTTAGCAGCTGAAGGCGACCGAGAGGCAGGGCTAGAAGCAACGGCCGCAGTGGCTGGGGGGGTAGCAGGTCTGGAAACCTCCGGGACGACAGTGCCCTCGGAAGCTGGGGCAGGAGGAGCGGAAGGCTGCAGAATGACACCCTCAGGAGGGTTTAGTCCGTCGAGACGATCTAGCCGTTTTGCCAGGAGGGCGTACCGATCCTCGGCCTTGGAAGCCAGAGCCTGGGTTGTGCTAACCAGGAGGTCGTGCCGATCATCGGCCTTGGAAGCCAGATTCTGGATTGTGCTAACCAGGAGGGCGTACCGATCATCGGCCTTGGAAGCCAGAGCCTTGCCTATTATCGGCAAAAGCAGGCGTGACATCAGAGTAACCATGGTTTGTAAGGTCTCCTCGGTGACAAGACCTTTCGTTGAGTCGCCTGGTGGATCAGCTGAGGTGGCCGACAGGGAAACTGGCGCCTCATGGTCCTCCTCCTTGATCGGGGGGAGAAATTTGCCCGCTAAATCCATTTCTGAGTGATTCATACTGTCAGGATCGGCGTCGGAAGACATGTGGATCTATTCGCGGGTAGTTGAGGGCCAAGACACTCTCCAAGAGTAGGGGAGTTGTGGAACTTGATAGCTGAGGTTGCAGAGGTTGCAGGTTGCAGAGGTTCCAGAGGTTGGTGTGATCCTAGTTTAGATTATGAATCACTGGCGAGAGCCTGCCGGAATGGGCCTTTATAGATCCGAACATGACACCACCTGTGCTATGACATCACTACCGTTATGACATCACCAGCGGAAGGCATGAAAGACACTTATGAATCATGACATCATCAGTGATCGATGACATCATAGTAGGAATGACGACGTCAAAGTAGGAAAGATGACGTCATCCTAACACAGAATACAATCCCTCTGCTGGCCAGGTAAAGAACATCATGTTAAAACACTGGCATGTTCTAAAAAGTGAGCCATCACTTAAAGAAATCACCTCCAACCTTCCTCTGATATCATTTAGAAGACCGCGTAATATCAGAGATAAAGTTGTTCATAGCTATATGCCCCCGGCTGCAGCCCCTAACACCTGGCTACCGGGGCCCCCTGCTGGTTTCTATTGCTATGGTCATTGTTCACAATGCTCCAATAGACACAAAGCAAAACTGTTCTTTCATCCCCTCAATGGGACCAAATATGAAATAAAAGAATTTATAAATTGCAACTCCACTCATGTCATCTACATGTTGAAATGTCCTTGTGGTCTAATATATGTAGGCCAGACAAAACGAGCACTCAAAATCAGGATAGGTGAGCATAAAACTGCCATACGTAACAAAAATATGGATTATGCGATGGCACGCCACTACTCTGAAGCCAAACATGGTTCGGTCTCCTCCCTAAAGTTATTGGGCATCGAGAAGGTGAAGCCACCCCCTAGGGGTGGAGATATGATCAACAAACTCCTGAGAAGGGAAGCGTTCTGGATCTTTACCCTCAATGCAGCATCCACTGGAGGAGTTAATGACCAACCTAGCCTTTCATGTTTCCTCTGATGTCTTTCTCCTCTTTTCTCTGTTCTCCTTTTGACTCTTAGTGGAAGTCTTTATTTAGAACATGTAAATACTGTAAATAGTGATGGGTATATGTTGATTTGTGGTTTTTTCCCCCTTCGATATAGCCTATCGTCCTTGGGAAAACAGTGATATATGTATTATATATATATACATTTTTTTCCCCCACATTCATATCCCCATTTGTAAATTGTTTGATGTCATATTTGTGTCATTGTTTTTCCTATTATTATTATTCAAAATGGCTGCTAATGACATCACTGTGGAGGAGGGTATATAAACCTCCCATTTTTCAATGTTCTGCTTGACTCTGAGGAAGACAGACTTGTCTGTCGAAACGTCAGTCAGCCCCTTCTATTAAAACGTGCAGACGGAAAAGAGTGCTCCGGTGTCTTTACTTCGGGTAGTCTGTGTGAAGTGCCCAGGTAAAATATTATTTTATGCATATTGTCCTCCACTGTTGAGCACCAGGACCCTTTTTATTCCAAACCTGGCTGAAGCGCGCTGGACTCTATTAATATAGGGGCAATAGCGTTCGAGTGTCACATGACCGTTGAACCGAGGCAAACGTTGACTGAAGTATAAATGCAACACCATGAGCGACACTTTCTTTTTTGTCTGTGACCATGTGCTGAGCGACACTTTCTAATAAGTATAAATTAAGCTTAAACCACTGTAAAACTCTTACTATCAGAGCTCATTTTGACCAGTTCACACTCCTAACATTATGAAATAACATTTGAATCTATAGGCCTAAGTATTTAATGGGAATATTAACATATTTATATTCATCTAATATTTACCTAAAATATGAATTAAATTATAGGATAGTAGAAATGATGTTATCATGCTGTAATGCTAGCATTACTTATGTCAGCATCCATTTTGAGCAGACCTAAGTGCTGCTAGGATCCTCCAGTCTACCCACAAGGCTTGGTGAGTGTCAAAAGTGTGGTTTTGCGAGGTGTCAAAATGGCGTACATGCAGTAACACCCTTTAGACAGAAAACAAGCTCTACTTTTGCTGTCTTTGCAGTGAGCTATACAATGCTTTGTACATATACAATTGATTATTTATATTACTCCTGCTTATAGCGGACATTCTACATAACACTTATTGTATATAATGTAAATAGCAGTTAACTTGCTTTATATACCTTTGAGTCCTTGTTTGTTCATTTTAGCTTGTATGCATACCTTTTCTTTTCCTTTCAAAGTTCATTAAGAGCAACATATACCAGAGTCAGATTCCCTGTATGTCTACATACTTGGCCAATAAAGCTGATTCTGATTCTGATGTCAATTACGTCAATAGTGTGGCCCAGAGCAATTTAGAGAGAGAGTGGCTTCAGCGGAGGACCAAAATGCGTGACTCATTAGCCAATGAACAGCCAAGAAGGGGTCTCGTGCTACTTTTGAATGCTAAAATAAAGCTGATAATGTACAATTTGATTTTAAAAAAAAAAGTTTCAAAGTACAACACAAACTGGCCATTTTGCTGCATCTCGACAGTGCTGCTTAATCCAGGACCTTACTTCCTGGAACTCTTGAGAGTAAAAAACTGGTCCATTGCAGTGAATGGAGATGTCATGACTCTTCTATGGCTCTGGTGTGGTCCATCCACTTTGATTCAGGCCCACCTGTAATTTCATTTCTGGCTACGCCCCTGGGGCGGAGTTAATGGGGGGGATGGGGGACTGCAGGGGGGCCAGGCCCCCCCAGTAGTAAAAAAAAAAAAAAAAAAAAACTTTCTCTCTTTCTTTTTTTGCTCACCATTGTAAATCTCCATCTCACTGTCTGGCTGAATATGATCATACAATTTAGATCCACTTTGACAAGAATCACAGCTATCTCTTTGCTAAAGCTGTGACAGGGGGGCCTCTGACAGGGCCTTGCTGCAGCCACCCCCTCCCTCTGGAATGCCCTCCCCAGTCACATCTGACAGGCCAAAACTCATTGTCTTTCATACTCATTATCTCATCTTTCCAAAACAGCCTTCAAAACCCACCTTTTCATTGTTGCTTTTTGACCTATTCTCTCTCTCTCTCTCTCTCTCTCTCTCTCTCTCTCTCTCTCTCTCTCTCTCTCTCTCTCTCTCTCTCTCTCTCTCTCTCTCTCATCTATTTTAATATTTTCTCTCTTTATTAAAGTTGTTTTATCCTGTATTTGTAAAGTGTCTTTGAGCATGGTCAAAAACAACAGTGAACAGTGAAGCGCTATATAATATACATTACATTACTAAACATACAATAATGAGTATTCATGTTCTGTAACTCATATTCTAATATTTCTTATATTTCAATTTTTATTAAACAATAATTAGAGAGAGACCATGACTCCTGCAGAAGTGCCCCCCCCCCCCCCCCCAAAGCTAAAAGTCAAACTCCACGTATGACAGCAGGAATATTAGTAGTGTCAGGATTCTAATCATGACAAGTGCCCAACAAACAAAAATGAACTATCTAACTTTGTGAAACATGATTGAAGGTTCATTGTTGTTGATTGTGAACAGTCCAACCTGTCCACCATCTGATGATGCTCTGGCTTCATGGAGGGCAGAGTGTTGTAATGACAACTCCAATGCCAGCATGGGATCATAAACTACACACAGACCATTTAGGAGGTGATATAAAAATGACAGTGGTGTTCCTGTCCTCCAGTCTTCCAGGTGAAGGTGCTGAATGTCACCCAGAGTTACTATGACCAGTACGAGATGGAGATCACACAGGTTCTCAAGCTGCGTGAGTCACTGGACTTGGTCTCTTATACACGCTCGACAACATTGCTGCTGCTCTGTGCATCTCCCCATGACATGAGGAGCACATCAGAGATCCATTTAGACCAATTTCTTTACACTGACCACCTTAAATTGATTACAAGACTTAGATACTTAATGTGTTTGAGACAGTATGATGTTTACACGTGTGTCTGGGTGTGAGTGTGTGTGAGAGACGGAGAGGCAGGAAAACCAGTGAGCAATTCTAAGAAACAGAGACGTGCGATAAACATGATGTGGTTTCTACCTCACAGAGAAACAGAGGATGTGGTGTTGTTTCATAGAAGCATAGCACCCCCCCCTCCCCCCCACCACATTGCAACAAGCAAAGGCAATCTTATGACAATGTAACGTGACAAATTATATGAACTAACTAAGCTGCAGGGCAGTAAACGTTAGTGACAGCAGCATCATGTATCCGGCTCTGGCTTATAGTGGGGCAGCTTAGCTAAAAAACAAAAAAGAAATCCATAACAATTGTGCATTTTGTGAATAAAAGCATATAATTTGGTACACTTATAGCCAAAGGCATTCCAAAAATAACTGTATATGGGGGCATCATGAACTTGACAAAAAATGCACACATGGCAGCCTATGGATATTATAACTGCAGTGTATAGTAATCTGATATCGATGATCTTGGTGACAAATCATACACTAGTGGCCCAATTCCACAGCAGCTAGTAGCGCGGTCCCGCTCCGCTCGACTCGACTTTTGGTCTCATCCCACCGTCAAAAACCGGCCCAGCTCGGTTTGATTTGAGGCCGAGTCGTGCTACTTTTGGTCCCTGCCTCGTCGGGGTACTTCGGGCTGGCGAGTAGGTCCCAAATGGTGACGTAAAACTCTGATGGCTACTGATTGGTCAGAGAGAATCGTGTTTACTCTGTCTACTGACTGTCAATGCAATGCTGGCGGCTGCATACCAGTTTAGTGGTCTTACCTTATCTTCTGTTATGTATATTTCCATCAGTATTTTGTGTCGCTGCCTTCACCTCCGGTGAAATAAAATCGTGGCGGGTGTTCAATTGTCTGAGAAAAAAGTCCGCTGCTCGCTCAGGGAGCTCTGTAGCCGAGTGGAGGCTGCAGCGCTCCGCTAGGCCGCAGCGGGTGTTTGGAAGCCCCGGTCTTGCCTGGTGAGAGGCTGCGGGGTAGAGGCTTCACTCTGTTGCGCCTCTCCCGTCCCCGCACAGCGCAGCGCATGCCTGTGATATCATTCTCTTGGCCGATTGTCACATTTGCCCATGTACACTGTAGGTCATTTAGAGGCACCAGTATTTCATAAACAGTTTAAAAGTTCTGTGGATGGATTTAATTGTAACGTTATGTTATAGCCGAAGGACAGATATGCGGTCGCTATTTTTAGACGACCAGCTGTGGGCGGGGGTGGGTGGGGGCAGATGATCCGCGGTGGAAGCAAAACGTCCATAGGGCTGATACGATTAGAGCCGAGTGGTGACGAGCTGTACAGGGCAGTAAAATGTGGTGGAAATGAGCCAATATGATGAGTAATTTCAAATTTGGAACTTTAGAATTGCTCAGAAGCTTCTTTCTATCTCACAATTCCAGAGGTTAGGTTTGGCCAGTTTTGGCAATCTCTAATTTTGAGTCTTGAATTGTGAGAAGGAAGCTTCTGAGCAATTTTTAAATTCTAAATTTGAATTCCTCATAATAAGAAAGGCCACACGATTTAAACACGATTTAAGACGGACAAGCCCGTCTTTATTGTCACACGGTTACACATCAATACATGCACGGAGGGCCACAACACACACATGCTGACGGTGGCCGGTGAAATTTGTCCTCTGCATTTAACCCATCCTGGCTTTGTCCTTTCCTCCGGGGGGCAGGCCAGGAGCAGTGGTCGCTTTCTCGTACAGCGCCCGGGGACCGACTTCGGATGTTGTCGTCACTGGTCGGATGACGATGACGATCTGATCTTCTGCATGTTTTTTAATGGGGGGGGGGGGGGGGGGTTATATACGGAGGAACCCCCCTGGGGGAGCACGGGGAGAACATGCAAACTCCACACAGACAGAAAGGCCCTTACGACGAGATACCCCACCTGGGCAGTAGGCACTGAAGATATGGGGGGAACACAACCACAGCGCCCGCAGTGTCCCAGGCGAGAATCGAACTCAGGACCTTCTGACTGCGAGGCGACAGCTCTACCACTGAGCCACCGTGCCAAATCACCGTGATTTGACATCATCATATCAGACTAGTCTACACAACTTTATTGCAATTACACTTTCATAGGCTGCCAGTCTGTGAAAAAATTATCTCTCCCCATCCCAATTCATGATGCCCCCATATCAAATTCCTTTTGGAATGGCTTTGGCTATAAGTTTACCAAATGATATGCTTTTATTTATATATATAAATGGACTTGACGATATGGTAAATACCTATTTTCGTTTTGCTTAGTACTCAAATGTATTTGCATTGAAATAGTTTAACATCATGGGTAGGGATGGGAATTGATAAGATTTTAGCGATTCCGATTCCATTTTCGATTCTGCTTATCGATCCGATTCCTTATCGATTCTCTTATCGATTCTCATTGGGCAAGGGGAAAAAAAAGAGTACAAATGGGTTTATTAACATTAATTTTCTTTTAGATTATTATTATTATTATAATTATGTATTATTATTCAGCTCTGAGATCAGATTGCTCTTTTCAATCCCATACCAAGCAGGGATCAGTGTGTCTGTTAAACTGGCTCTGTTTGGGCGTTTGTATTTTGGGTTGAGCATCTTTGTCATCTCCCTATAGAAAATATATAGTGGGAATGAATGAAACAGAACTAGTGGTTAGAATGACAACATGCAACTTTGGACATTTTACTTTAGCTGGCATGTCAGACAAACTTAGTCACTGCTTTCCCCTCGCCTCGGTCATTTTACTCTTCCTTGCTTGGGTGAATGGAGGGGCTAGAGGTTCACAAGAAGTACTCGCTGCAGCCTCTGACCCAAAGCAACTACCAGCCTCTGAACCAGTCTGACTCTGAACGTCATCATCCTCTAAATTAAATGGATGGGAATGGAGTATTGGTGAAATCTGGTTTACACAATAGACAGGGTCTGGAGGAGTTTACTCTCCATATTAACAGATGACGCGCTAACGTTAGCCGCGCTGCTGTTAGCCGCGCTGCTGTTAGCCACGTTATCGTCACTCCGTAGCATGAAAAACGTGACATTCCTCCAAAATTATTGCATGCTGTGTGGACAAATGTTTCTGCATATTGCTAGTATTTCCCCCCTTTGACGAAATAGAGGTTTTGCAAGCATTGCAAGTGGCACTGTGGTCATCGTTTTGCTTCTGCCTAGACGCCATGGTGGCTGCGGTCTAAACAAAACAAGGCTGCGTTGCGTGCGTGTCGCAGCGTGTGACGTCATCGCGCATGGAATCGATAGTGGAATTGTTAAGGATTTTGGCTAACGATTCCAAGGAATTGATCCACTGGGACCCGGTTCTCAACAAGAACCGGTTCTCGATAGGTCAGAATAGTTTAGGTAAGGTTAGGCTATAGATTAGCTAGAGCATAACTGTAGGCTGTAGATTAGCTAGACCAAGGAATCCAAAGTCTGAGACCATGGGCCTCCTCTCAGATAAAGCAATGAAAAAGCTCCATGGAAAAAGCTGCCTTCACTCTTATTCAAATTACTAAAATAACTATAACTGAAATAACAAAAATAAAGCACTCACTGAGCCTCCCCTGAAACTGTTTTGAGCCCCCTGGAGAGGCCCACCTCTCCCACCTTGGAAACCTCCGAGCTGGATTTTTTGATTGTTATAGTGTTCAGGCTAAGATTAGATTAGATTAGAGTAGGACAGGACAGACTATGCTGTAGATTAGTTACATTCCTTATGTGCTAGTTAGTTCTGGTTAATGGCTAGAGTAGTCAGATTGTCTGAGCTGTTACTCGTTTGGCCTGGCCGCTCTGCTGCCGCTTCTAGTGTGCCGCTGCTACCTCGGCCGCTGCTGCCCCGGCCGCTGCAGCGGGATGGACAGGCGGAGTGAGTAGCTGCTGTATGCCCTAGGGCTGGGCGATAAATGTCAGACTAATCATTTGTTGGCTCATATCGCTTGGGAACTATAATACATAACTTGATTCCTAAATTTTACTTGACCCCTGTGACTGTCCGTGACCGTATCGCCAAGCCCCAGTATATCCTGTCTGTTCTGATCTCTCTCCTCTCTCCCCTTCCCCTGCTCTCTTCCTATCTTTGTCCCTCTCCACCTTGTCCCTTTCCCTGCTCTCTCCTCCCCACTTTCTCTCCCATTTCTCCCCTTCCCTCTGTCTCTATCATAAGATTGTTCAACCATGTTATAGGGGTCCAAGGACAAAGTGCGTGGATCCCTATTGTAACTGTTCTGATTTTTTTCTTCTCTGGTAAAACTGTATGTACAGCAGACACTGTAATGCTCAGCATAGCCAGACTGGGCAGATTGAAAATGTGACTCACTACTCAGAAACAAAAAATTACCCATATCAGCCAGATGGTGGCGCTATAATAGACCATTTTGCGTTATGGTCCATATCTTCTGAATCGTGTGTCCTATACTCAAAATTGCACTTCCCAGGGATTCCTTGGATCAATGTGCATCTATCTATATAGGCCCCGCCCATTTGAGTCTGCCTAGATTTTTCGCCATTTTGAATTGGATCAAAAACCTACTTTTACGAACTCCTCCTAGACCGTTTGCCCAAATCACACGAATTTTTTTCTGGGTCATCTATGGACTACCCCGACCTAAACTTATCAATAGGATTTTGGATATGTCAAACCGTTTTGAAATGATAAATGTCTAAACCTATATCAAAACACGCCCTGACACTAAATTGGCCATAACTCAGAAAGCATTGGTTGAGTCCCGCCCATTCTTTGAACACATGTTGCCCATATGGCTTTACCGTAAAAGACAGACAGAAGTTACAGTTGTACCACTAGGGGGTGCCACAGCTGCAAAAAGTTGATATCTCATAATTGGCCAGATGGATTCGTACGAAATTCGATTTCCATCATCAACCGACATGAACAACTCAATATCTAAAATATCGTAATGAATGATTGAAGTGGGCGTGGCTTATTACACAAATTCAAATTTCCCTATTTTGCGAACTCCTCCTAGACCGTTAGGCCAAATCACCCCAAACTTTTTCTGTGTCATCTCTGGACTACCCTGATCTAAAGTTATCAAAATTATTTGGATACGTGAAACCGTTTTGAAATGATAAATCTCTAAACTTTTAATGAAACACGCCCTGACACTAATCCTGCCAGATTTTTTACCAGGTGTTGAGCAGAGTTGCTTTAACTTAAGGACACACAATTTCAGAATTGTAAACCCACGTCACCAATGTTTACACTGCCAAATGTATCACCAATGCATTTTACATGAAACAGAAGTGAGCGGGGCTTGTAATCCTGCAGTGTGACTGACAGCACTCTGAGCCAATCAGAGTTGGGCTGTGGAAGGAAGCGTGCTTTGTTTTTCTTGCTGTATGTGAATGACCTTAAATCTGCTTGTGACACTAATTTATTTTTGTATGCAGATGACTCAGCGCTCCTTGTGTCCCACAAGGATAAGGTAGTGGTTGAAGAGATTCTGAGCAAGGAATTAGGCAGAGTGAGCACCTGGTTAGCCGATAACAAATTATCCCTTCACCTAGGGAAAACGGAATCAATCCTCTTGAGATCCTAAATCAATAGGCAGACTTTCAGCTCTGGAAGTGAAGGTAGATTCTGCCATTACTGCTAAAGAGTCGGTAAACTACCTAGGTTGTGTCTTGGACAAATCATTGTCAGGGCAGAACATGGCTGTAAAGGTCCTTACCAAAGTAAACCAAAAACAATTTTTTTTTAGCAAGAAAATCGCAGTTTTTAAATCCAAACACTCTGAAAACATTAGCAGAGGCCTTAGTGCAGTGCCACTATGATTATGCATGCACTTCCTGGTATAGTGGCTCACCAAAACAAATAAAGCACAGACTTCAGACATCACAAAACAAGTTGGATAGGACAGTGCTCAAACTTAAAGGATGGGTTTTCCGTGGGGAATATGAATATATATTAAATCTCACGCCCCTAAGGTTTTCGAATCCGTTGAAATTTTTGAAATTGGATATTCACTGCCAGAGATATCAAGCATCTCTCACATATTTTTTGGGCCAGCCGACGCGTTTCGCGTCATCTGGCCTAAGTCCGCCTTGCGGAAGTCGTGCACCTATGAACTACAACTGTTGTTGGCCATGGTCCCGCCTCTAGAGGTCCTCCACGCCCCTTCAGAGGCCTTGACCAAAACAAAAACGCAGCCATCTTGTCAACCGCCTAGCCTGCTGTAGCTAATATTAGCTTCCCATAGTTCCTTGCAAAGAGACCATTATCTCGGGAACGGAAGCACTAATCGACACGGGACTGGCGGCATTGGAAAGCTCGTCAAATTTTACATCTAGTAGTAGGTGGGTTGAAGTAACGAAATCAACGCTGAGCAATGTACCCGTTTTTACACATTTTTACAGAAAATAGTTACAACATCAGATGCGCGTAACTCCTACGAAAATGCCTTAAAATGCATGAAATTTTTTTTATGAAGACATCTCCCGACATATATACTACCGTTTACATTTGGTGCAATTTGGAGGCAATTGATTTTCGATTTATTTTCGATTTATTTCTTCTTCTCTCCATGTCTTCTCTCCATGTCTTCTTCTTCTTTGAGTTTTATGGCGGTTGGCAAACATATATGTGCATTACCGCCACCTACTGGAGTTTGATATCAGCCAAACGCCTGAGGGGTGGGCATGGAAACGAAGGCCACGCGAGCCCAGTGCATTGTGGGAAATGTAGTATTTCGAGTCCCCGCACCCCCCCCCCACCACCCCCCCCCCCCCCCACACACAGAGTGGATTTCTGGTGATATCTCAGGCTGTAAACAACCAATTTCAAAAATTTCAACGGATTCTAAAACCTTAGGGGCGTGAGATTTAATATATATTCATATTCCCCACGGAAAACCCGGCCTTTAACCCAAGTACACATCTCAGCTCATCGCACTTTGAAGGGCTGAACTGGTTACCTGTGGGAAAGAGAGTAGCTCAGATCAAGTTGGGGGTCCTTTAGAATAAGGCAAGCTACAGTCCCCTCTTATCTGCTAAATTATTTTAGCTGGGTGCGTGAGACTCACAATTATTCCACTAGAGGAAGCAATACAAATATAATTCCACAAAGATTTAAGAGTTCTATGGGGCAAAACTCCTTTTTGTATACAGCAGGAGTGCTATGGAACCAGTTACCATCCTCTTGCAAAGAACTGGCCACAGAAAGAGGATTTAAGGCCACCTTGAAAAAGTGGTTAGTGACTGCCTCTATCTGATAGACATTTATTAGGTAGGCTAGGCGGCGATGGATATTTGCTTTCTACTGTAATAATTTGACCAACTCAAGATGTGGTGGTAGATCAATTTAATTTGATTGAGGATGCACTGACAGGTGTTAATTGTGTGATTTGTCTTGTGATTTGTTTGTATGTTTTGTTCCTGGGCTATAAAGTAGCTCACCGTCCTGGACGTTGCCTAATGTACCCCACGCCACTCCTTCTCCCCTCTCTACCCTACCCCTCTCCCTATCCCCAGAGGTCCACAATGGAAACAAGCCTTTTGGCTTTATTGTGTTTTTAACCTCGATGATTTTTAATTGTATGTATTCTTGCTGGGCAGAGATGTATACATCTCTTTTTTTAAATTGTCAAATAAATCCAATCCAATCCAATCCAAACCTCCAAAAGCCAAATCGGTGAGGCTAAAGGGAGGTTTACACAATCTGAAATATATTTTCAATGTTATGTAAAGGGAGGTATGAAGGTAAGTGACAGTAATGTGTTGATGTGATTTGAAATGTATTCCTATCCTTGTGTGTTTAATTAAAGCCAACTAAGAGATTAAGAGTGTTGGCCTTAAAGGGACACTCCACCGAAAAACAATGCTGATTTAATTTGCACATAATCCCACACATATCCTAAAACAGTTTTGCAGGCATTCATTTAGTTTGACACTTATTGAGAGTTGATTTGTTAAAGGGATAGTTTGGTTTGTTTGAAGTGGGGTCCTATGAGGTACTTGCATACAGTCAGTGTACTGGGTAAATCACTCTGGACGCATCACACACCGAGATAGGAGAACTGCACTCCAACCACAACAGGCACAGAGAGCTGTATGCTGAGTGTGAAGTTTGGCTGATGAGCAAAAACGTAAAAAAAAAAAAAAAAACTACAGAAAAATACATAAAATGCTTCCATACTAACTGGCGTAATCAAAGTCTCCACAAGCCCTGAGATGTTAATTTGACTTGAAAATATGTAATTTACACCCTGATTCTAGCTTAAATCTTCACTGTAGCAAGGTTGTACCCTAGTTGGTGTACTTCAGCCGCTAGCTCCAGTGCAGATTTAAGCTAAAACAGGGTTTAAATGACATCTTTTCAAGGCAACTTGGCATCTCAGGGCTTGTATATATACTGACCACAACACCCTTACTGACCACAACGCCCTGACTGATCACAACACCCTGACTGACTACAATGCCCTTACTGACCACAACGCCCTTACTGACCACAACACCCATACTGACCACAACACCCTTACTGACCACCATGCCCTTACTGGCCACAACACCCTGAGTGACCACAACACCTTTACTGACCACAACACTCTGACCACAATGCCTTTAGTGACCACAATGCCCTGACTGACCACAACACCCTTCCTGACCACAACACCCTGACTGACCACGACGCCCTGACTGACCACAACACCCTTACTGACCACAACAACTTACTAACCAGAACACCCATATTGACCACAACACCCTGACTGACCACAATGCCCTGACTAAGCACAACGCCCTGACTGACCACAACACCCTTACTGACCACAACGCCCTGATTGACCACAATACCCTTATTGACCATAACACCCTGACTGACCACAACACCCTGACTGACCACAATGCGCTGACTGACAACAACACCCTGACTGACCACAACGCCATTAGTGATCACAATGCCCTGACTGACCAGAATGCCCTGACTGACCACAACGCCCTGACTGATCACAACCCCCTGGCTGACCACAACGCCCTTAGTGACCAGAACACCCTGACTGACCCCAACACCCTTATTGACCACTACACCCTTATTGACCCCGTCATCGCCGCTTGCGGCTATATTTATTATTATTATTATTATTATTGTTGTGTCAGCTAGATTTAGCTAGACATATTCTCTGTGAAGCCCTCTGAGACATGCTTGTGAATTAGGGCTATACAAATAAACTTGACTTGACTATTCATGACTGTATCGCCCAGCCCCAGTAGTTCCTGTCTGTTCTGCTCTCTCCCATATTCCCTCTTCCCCTGCTCTCTTGCTACCTTTCTGCCTCTGCACCTCCTCCCTTTCCCTGCTCCCTCCTCGTCCACTTTCTCCCCTTCCCTCTGTCTCTCTCTATCATATGATTGTTCAACCATGTTATTATTATTAGTACTGTAATTGTTATTGTTGTGTCAGTTAGATTTAGCTAGACATATTCTCTGTGAAGTCCTGCTTGTGACATGCTTGTGAATTAGGGCTATACAAATAAACTTGAACCATCATTCGGACTGGAGAAGCTGGGTGTATATACACTGCTCCAAAAAATTGAGGGGAACACTTAATCATCACAGTATACAGTAACACCAAGTCTGTCAAACTTCAGGGTTATCAATCTGTCCATTTAGGAAGCACAAGTGAATCAATTGTACCTGCTTTGGTGGAAATTAAAGTAACAACAGTTTCAATGGAGAGGTCAGACAACACAACCCCCAAAAAGAGAATGCTTTTGCTTATGGTGGCCACAGACAATTGCTCTCTCCTTATTCTTCCTGACTGATTCTTCTCTAGTTTTGTGCTCTGCCAGTGTCCCCCCACCACCGGCAGCATGAGGCAGTACCGGCATGAGGCGCAGCCACAAGAAGGCTTGCCACGCCCCTCAGCAAAGAGCACAGAGGAGACACCAGGAGGACACCAGGAGGACACAGGCTCTCCCCACAGATGAGAGCAGGCCCACACCGAGCACATGCGACATGCAGGTGGGAAATAGTCCGGAGATGCCGTGGTAAATGCCATGCTGCCCAATGGCGCCGGTCAGCCCTGGTTTAATGCACGGGCTTACCGGTGCTAAGCCCCGGGGCCCAGGGCGAGGCTCGGAGGTCTTTTTTGTTTGTTTTTTCACAGGCGGGCAGTGCTTGGGAGCAACAACGTAGAGCCATGTATGTTTTTGTGTTGCGCTCAGACTGAATTCATTACATTACATAACATTACATTACGTCATTTAGCAGACGCTTTGTCCAAAGCGACTTACAATATCACATTTTGTCAACAGTACAGAAACACAATCAATGACAGTTAAGTTATTTTGATAGACTAGCACCATGTAGGAAGTAGTTTGAGAAGGAATAAGTAACATGTAGCATTAGTAGGTTTGAGAAGGATTTTTATTTTATTTTAATTAAAAGATGTTGGTTCAAGAAGGGCCCAGGTGTAGCCTGAAAAGGTGAGTAAAACTCAGCCGCGGAGTCAACATGTTAGACTCGAGACAACGAGACTCTCTCTGTTTTCATAACAACGTGCAATTCCCAATGGAGAAGTTAACAGCGATCATAAAGGCAGTGTTACACTGGACATGTATTGACCATACAGTATTTGGTAAGTCTGCTTGTTGCACAACACTGTTTGTCTGATAATGCGCCAGCTGGTTACTAACGTTAATAGCTGCTGCTGCTAAGTGCTACTGCTAACGTTACAGGTGATGAAGTATTTGCCTGCCGGTTCTGGTTCTTCAGTTAGCAGCAGAAATAATGGTTAGAAAGCCCACAAAAAAGCATAGTTCAAAAGAGGAAGTGAAAAATACAACAGGCTATTTGGATGAACCAGGGCATGATTGAGTTGTGCTTCCATCTCCCAAGAAAAACACTAAACCAAATAAATATATTTTCATTATTAATGTTACAGAACTATAACTGTTTAGAACACGGCTCTCTTGAATACTCGATTCTGATTGGTCAATCAACAAGATTCACCCGTCATTATTTCTCGACAACCGACCGCTGCTCTACTGATTAATCCAGCTGTGTCAACACTCACTACAATGATTAGGCACACCTGGATTAATCAGTTGATAAGAGCTTTTTGTCAGCAAACACTACTAATTAGGCCAACCAGTTGCAGCTGTGGTGTCTTGTGTGCCAATTACGAATGAAACCGCTTTGTCGTTGAAAACGCTATTAAAAAATCTATTTGAATCATTATTTTTGTCAGATTATTGAATGATTTAGTTGTAGGCCATGTTCTAAGCGGGATAATGTATATTGAGGCGGTGATTACTGGGAAATAATGACCTTCAGGTGATGATTAAGCCCTCCGCTGCGCGTCGGGCTCAATCATCACCTGTCGGTCATTATTTCCCCGTAATCACCGCCTCAATATACATTATCCCTTACATATATTACACTATAAAACTAACTACACACAGAATGAGATATTTGTCAATAAAATAAACCAAATAATTATATTTAGATTATCAACATGTAGGCTACATTATCAATATTACTATTATAAATACACAGAAATTAGTCACACATAGCAGAAGAAAAGTCACAGAATTATAGAGTGGGTGGGAAGTGGGAGGGGAATGGGCACTGCACTAGACAGCGCCCAATTGAAATGATGACAACCCTTGAGAGGACGAGGCACAGCTCTGCTTTGAGGAAGCTCTCCACTTTATCTACTTTATCTATCAACCAGGAGAGAGCCAGATACTGCTGGGTGCCTCTCACCTCTTCTAATCTGCAGTGAGCTGAATAGAAGAATAGACTGTTGACGTATGAGATAGGATTTGACTCCTTGGAGAAGCAAGAGAAATGTCTGACCAAAGTATTCGAGTTCGTTTAGAAAACACCTTTTACAACCTGAAGAACCTGCCTGTGAGTAGGTGTCCACACGACAAAAGTGGGACAAAATGGGAGAAGTTTTGCTGCCGGCTGTTAGACCGCCGGGTTATGCTCAGACGGGATAGGTCTCTGCCCTGCGCGGGTGAGATCGAATACTTCACAGATGTCCTGGTGTCCACCTTCACCGAGCCCTTTGCTGTGAAAGTGGCTGCAGAGATACTGAGAGAGATTGACTGCCACTGGTTGGCATGGAACCTCGAGGATCTCGGTGAGTTAATCCATCAATGGAAATGTATAGACTACTAGGCTGCACCACACTGACTGAACCATAAAGCTTCTTTGTTATAATTTAGTGAAAAAGAGCTGTAATGAACTGGGGGGTTGGGGGATTTGACCCAAGTGGTAAAGATAGAAACAAGAGCTCGCCCACTTATTGTTTTTTTGGTAACACTTTATAATAATGTTCAGTCGTAAGTCATTTATAAGCCTTTAGTTAATGATGAACTAACATTTACAAAACATGAATATACATTTGTAGATGATTAATAAATGTTATGTTAACATATACAAATGTGTTGTAAGTCATCTATAAACCTTTAGTAAATTAAATGAAGTGTTCCTCACCTGTTGTAAATGATGTGTAAATAATTTACAATTAATTTACAATAATAATAATAATAATAATACATCCGTTTTATATAGCGCTTTTCTGGGGAACTCAAAGACGCTTTACAATACATAGAAAAGTAATACAGTAAACCAAACTAAATAACAAGAACGAATACAGATACAAAACAAATACAAATCAATAGATTGCAGAGATGGAATGGTGGTTAGAGGTAGAAGTCAGATATTGTAGGCTGTTTTGAAGAGGTGGGATTTGAGTTGGGTTTTGAAGGAGGTGAGTGAGTCTGAGTTTCTGATATTGAGGGGCAGAGAGTTCCAGAGGGTTGGGGCAGCGATGGCAAAGGCTCTGTCCCCCGTGGTGCGTGGTACAAGGCTTTCTGCATCCCCTGATCTAAAGTGTAAACCATTCATGACACATACATGTGTTACATACAAGGGGGTAGCTCTGTTTGTCAAAATTGAAGCCAATGCAGAAGTGCCCTCTTTGCCTGCAGGGGGCGACCCATTGGTTTGATTACTTCTGTTTTGAACCCTCACGTATGGCCTCGGTAAACATTTTGTGTTTATGGTCTCAATCACTAGTTTCAGACTATGTTGTAGTTGCAGACTGTTTTGGGGCGTGATTGACAGGTCACTTGTCCACTGATCACACAGCTCGCCGATCATGGGCCAATAGCAGGCCGTGCTCTGTGGGAAACCCCTGGAGTTGTGTCGAGATCCAAGATGGCAATGGCCAAAATGCCATATGTGAGGCGTCAAAAAACAGAAGTCGGTAACGCTTTAGAATACAGCCCGCAAATAAGCATGTAGTTATAGTATGACTACGGGGTAGAAGGAGTGCAGTTATAGTATAACTACGGGGTACAAGGAGTGAATTCGCTTTAGAATACAGCCCGCAAATAAGCATGTAGTTATAGTATAACTACGGGGTACAAGGAGTGAATTTAGACTTTAACTAGAGGGTAACAAGATCTGTAGTTATAGTATAACTACGGGATACAAGGAGTGTAGTTATAGTATAACTACGGGGTACAAGGAGTATAGTTATAGTATAATCACGGGGTACAAGGAGTGTAGTTATAGTATAACTACCGGGTACAAGGAGTGTAGTTATATTATAACTACGGGGTACAAGCAGTGTAGTTATAGCATAACTACGGGGTACAAGGAGTGTAGTTATAGTATAACTACGGAGTACAAGGAGTGTGGTTATAGTATAACTACGGGGTACAAGGAGTGTAGTTATAGTATAACTACGGGGTACAAGGAGTGTAGTTATAGTATAACCCTCTGCTCTCCCCAGATCGGCAGAGGGTGGACCAGCTACCAGGATAAATAAAATTAGCACGAATGGGGGATAGAAAAATCTGGAAAAAAATTATATTATTCTTTTTATTTTATTTTTTGACAGAGCAAAACACATGTATTTAACACATGTATGCGTGATATGATGGTCTCGACCTAGTTTCAAGATGAAGACCAGACATGCTGCCTCACGCCACACGTAATCTAGAAACATAGCGACCTCAGCATCACATGTAATCCTAGCGCGACAACAAGTGCAGTAATCCCAGAGTGACGCCGCTAATGTCGTCAGGCAGTAGTGACGCACTTGCCTAGGTGACGGCGTTAATGTCGTCAGCGCCGAGGCTATGACGTGGCAGTATTTATAGCCACGCCGAGCGCACCACAGCCCTTGTTCCCTGCCCTCTAGCCGCTGCACTAAGCTGATCCAAGCCCTTCTCTGGAAGCCGCGTTTCACTTCTCAAGCTGCCCATTCCTCCAGATTCTGCTACCAAGCCATCTGCTTCACGAGACCTCCCTCCAGATTCCGCTATCAAGCCATCTGCATTCACGAGACCACTCACCGTTCACTCCTGCAACATGTCGAGCTCCGAAGACGAAAAATACGAGGCGCAGTACCAATTCGAGCTGGAGGCATCCAGCTCCGACGAGGACTCGCCCGTCGATTCATCCATGCCCGGGTACGGGCCGCAACAGGCAAGCGGACGGCAGCAGGCTTCGGCAGCACCGAACGCATCTCAGACGGGGAACCTCATCGTCAAGAGCAAGCAAGCGGGGCCGGCGCGCGGCCGAGGAAAGAAAGCAAACGGGGCCAAGTCACGAGGACAAGTAACAACTCGCAGTCGCGCAAGGGCCGAAGCGGAGAGCGCTCCGGGCCCGGGCACGAGCACTCGGGGGTGCGGAGGGAAGCAAACGCGTGCCCCCGCGAGGAGCGCTGTGGCCCCGGCCAAGGTATATGGCAGGCCATTAGGGTCGAAAATCCCCGTGAGGAGCGTAGCAGCTCCAGCCGGGGCATACGGCAGGCCATTAGGGCCGAAAATGAAGGCGGAGTTCCAGGCCCCGAACCACACCAAGCCCTCCCGGCTGGATCTGCTGCTGGACATGCTGCCCGCCGGCCCGGACGTCCAGGCGCAGCACTCCTGGAACAACGACGACTGCTCGCCCAACATCTTTGTCAAGGAAGACAACAAGCTGGTGTTCCACCGGCACCCCGTGGCGCAGAGCACGGACGCCATCCGCGGCCGGGCGGGCTACACGCGAGGACTGCACGCGTGGGAGGTCAGCTGGGCCAAGCACCAGAGGGGGTCCCACGGCATGGTCGGAGTGGCCACGAGCGACGCGCCGCTGCATTCGGTGGGCTACACGGCCCTAGTGGGAAACAACACCGAATCCTGGGGCTGGGACCTGGGCCGGTGTAAACTCTACCACGACGGCAAGAACCACACGGGCAGAACCTACCCCGCCTTCCTGGAACCCGACGACACCTTCATAATACCAGACTCGCTCTTAGTCGTCTTGGACATGGACGAGGGAACGTTGCGTTTCATAGTAAATGGGCATGATCTAGGGGTGGCGTTCAGAGAACTTAGGGGCAGGAAAGTGTACCCAGTAGTGAGCGTAGAGCTGTCACGATTCCTCGAGTACCTCGAATAACTCGAATAATTAAAATGATCGAGGCCAAAATGATTCGCCTCGACACGGCATTTAGAGACTGTGTTTCTCACGGACGCTTACTGGTGTGGCACAGCGCTCTTCCGGTGTAAACACGTGAGGACACATGATCACAGACAGACCAGAGAGGCAGAGCTATAGCGAGCGGACCCCGCAAAATGGAACGAGGCGGCGGAGAAAGCAGACAGGAGGAGCCGGGAAGGGAAGAACCAGGGCCGACAAAGCGACCAAAACTGTCTAAAGTGTGGGATCATTTCACGCTGAAAAAGGACACAAACTCAATGGTGTGCAAGTACTGTAACGATACTTGCATATCACAACAGTACCTCGTCAATGCTTCAGCACCTGAACCGTAAACATCCAGTCTACGCATCCACCAGCGCATCTACGTCGAGCGGAGCAAGGTAACGTAACGTTAACTATACACAACGCTAATGTAAATGTATGCTAATGATTGCTACTTGATATTAAGACTAGTAGTAGTTGTGCTGCTGGCTTGCCACGTTGCCAATATGACTATTAGTAACTGCATTCACGCTGCATTTTTGTGATGTGGCTTGCCGTTTTCTGTGAGAAATACAAAGCTCATTAACGTTAGCGGCTAATTTAACAGCGTTGTGTGTGTGTGTGTGTGTGTGTGTGTGTGTGTGTGTGTGATCACACTAGCCTGTTGGTGTGTGAGAGAGAGTGAGTGTGTGTGAGAGAGAAAGAGTGTGTGTGTGGAGAATGTACATTTACACACCCTAGACCGGTCGACTCTTCTCATGATGATTGCAAACAACTATTTAATTGGTGCATTTTAGGCTCCAATTATTACACCACCTGACCTGTTATCTTGCTATTCTGATATTTGTGTCAATAATAGGCAAACAGGTCTAGGGTGTGTAAATGCGCATTCTCCAGTTTTGTTATGAACTTACCTAATAAATATCAATATTAATTATTATTTCACCTATTTTTCTGCAGATCACAGCGTACTATGGACAGCTTTGTAAGGACGGGTGAAAAAGATGAATGGTGCCACTGCCAGTTCTATGCAATTTAAAAATAAAAATGTTGTTTTTTCTAAGAAAGAAACTAATGTAGTTGTTTATTTGAAGAGATTTATCTTATTTTTTGGTGTATATTTACGATAAGCCTTTGAAAACACAAAAAAGGGTTCTTATCCGATTACTCGATTAATCGATGGATTATTCGGTAGAATACTCGATTACTAAAAGAATCGATAGTTGCAGCACTAAGTGAGCGCCGTGTGGGGACACTGCGAAATACGAATTCGGTACATAAACGGACTCGATGCGGAGCCCCTCCCTCTGAGGGACCTGTGCAAGCGTTCAGTGCGAGCGGCTCTAGGAAGGGAGCGCCTGAGCGAAATCCACGGACTGCCCCTGCCCGCCTCTCTCAAGAACTACCTGCTCTACCAATGACGGGGTCGATGACCACAGCTCAGTCGGGGGTAGAGCACGCTCCGGGCCCGGAGCTGGCCGCAGCCATGCAATTCTCATTTTCAAGTCTCATCCATCCGCGGCCCCGTTCTGTTCGGGCCATCAAGCCATCCAGTCTCCAAGCGTCCGCTGTTCCGATCCTGCTAATCAAGCCATCATAAGCGCAGGTCCTGCTCCATCATTGTTCTCAGCACGACGCAGTTCCACGACGTGGCCGGGGAATTCGGCTCCCACGATTAAATGCTATCCAGCCGGGACGGCTCGCAGCATCGTCAGCCCCGAGCGCAGGGAACGCCCGCGGAGCGCGTCCCGGACAGCAGTCGAGCGCAACGGTAACGTAATCACCTCTTTAATACATAACAGTGCCATATAATTTTAGCAACCAAATCTTAATTTCAAATCACTTCGGCGTGCTTCAAAACAATCATCTAACCATTCCCTGCGGTCCGCACGTCGGGCGCGAAGGAAACGAGCTGGGCACAAGTAGCAATGCATTTATCATAGTGAATGAACGATCTCTTGACAATCTCCGTGAACTGGTCGTTATATCCTCGCCTACAGCTAAAGAAAGACGGCGGAGCTACACTAAATGTCTCTTCATCCAATACCGTGAAATTAAATAACCTGGTGCATTCGAGAGCAAAATGAAGAGGCTAAATCTATGGAGAACTACACACATCTCTAACGTGTTAAATAATTAGGCCTAAACAATTAACATCAAATGTATTCACACATCGTGCTCAAATTGCATTCATTGCATTTATTGCACAATTTACAATAGTTAACAGCCAGCCAGAATCATTGCAAACGGACGTTCAAAGCATCAGTTAGCAATAGCGTGCTGTTAATCAATGTCTAATGACAGCCAGATTCCGTTAAAAAAAAAAAAAAAAAGTTTCCCTTTCTCCGAGTCGATGCTCCAGCCACCCAGTCAAATTAACAGAAGCCGTGCTGCTCACTGAATATACATACAGTATATATACATATAACATACATATATATATGATTCGGACATTTAACCGTGCGGCGGGCGATGCCCATCATCGGTATACGGCTCCACATATAGGCCTACTCTCATTCCACGGTAACAATGCTGCAAGTTAAAAATATCCATTCAGCGACTATTGGTGTCCAGGGCGTTAGTTCATGCATGCCTATAAAGTTCATGCATGCCTATAATTGCCAATATTTGAACGTGCTATCCCGCTGCGGGGACTGCCCCCTAGTCCGATACCTCACGAGTCCGATACCTCACGAGTCCGACACCTCATGGTTTTGGGTTAGGGTCTGGGGCAGGTTAGGTTTAGGCGTGGGGGTGGGAGAGGTTAGGTTTTGGGTTAGGGTCTGGGGGAGGTTAGGTTTAGGCGTGGGGGTGGGAGAGGTTAGGTTTTGGGTTAGGGTCTGGGGGAAGTTAGCCTCTTTTTTCGGACTCGTGAGGTGTCGGACTCGTGAGGTATCGGACTCGTGCCATGGCACCCCTGCTGCTGGCCAAGATTTCCAGAGTTCAAGCAGTAGCAATGCCCCGGAGTAAGTCGGCGGAGCGCGGAACAAGTGTTCCCTTCCAGCGCCTCCCCGAAGTTATAGCGCAAGGGGGCGCTAAAGTCATATACATAAACTTTATTCCAGACTCGGGTCCATATAAAATACGTACACAAACACAGACAGCACAATAAGAAAGAATTAAAATAAAATAAAACCACACAACAAATAGATCTAAAACACATACAAGCAGCTATTGCAGTGCTTCCAGAAGTGCATCATAAATTTTGCTCACTTCGTGCAGGCACCCGCTAGTGCCATAATAACTCCATTCTCCGACTGGCTAGTCGACGCATAAAACTGTAAACAAACCGTCCCAGAACAGCACGGAAAGCGAGCACATTACCGCTCACAAACACATGGCTAGCACCTGTCCATCTCGGGGGGTTTTGCTAAGTCACCCCGCCGAAGCGCGCCGGATTGGTCGATCACCCAGCGCCTGCTGTAGCGCTGCGGCCACGCCCAGGGGGCGTCGTAAGCCGCCGCGGCGGCGCCGCTGGGCCTCGTCAGCCCACGCGGCCTACGTCCGACCAGAGCAGGCCGCCATATTGTCTGCCCAAAGATCTCTCCCCCCCAGGCGTCACATGGTAAGCACATGGCATCCATTCCTGCATTCCTCGCAATAGCCGTTACTTCGCATTTCATTGGTGGTGGACTCCCCGAATCGGTGTCGATCGAATTGATTAAGCGTTCTGGGTGCCGAGCAGCCCGCAAGTGTTCCGGGTGTCGAGCAGCCCGTAGTCTCCCCACTAATTCAGACCCCAGTGGACTACTCGAAGTGTTCTAGGTGCTGAGCAGCCTGCAAGTGTTCCAGGTGCCGAGCAGCCTGTAGTCAGGGGGGGGGCTCAATCCAAATCTCAAAACCGAGGGGGCTCAATCCAAATCTCAACACTGAGGCAGCGTCACTAATTCGTCGATCTAATTGATCAAGCGTTCCAGGTGTCGAGCAGCCTGCAAGTGCTCGGCGTTGAACAGCCCGCAACAAATCACTAATTCCGACCACGGTAGACTACTCGAAGTGTTCTAGGTGCCGAGCAGCCTGCAAGTGTTCTAGGTGCCGAGCAGCCTGTAGTCACACCACTAATTCAGACCCCAGCAGACTACTCAAAGTGTTCTAGGTGCCGAGCAGCCTGCAAGTGTTCCGGGTGCCGAGCAGCCCGTAGTCTCCCCACTAATCCAGACCCCTGGACTACTCAAAGTGTTCTAGGGCAAGTGTTCCAGGTGCCGAGCAGCCTGTAGTCAGGGGGGGGGGCTCAATCCAAATCTCAAAACCGAGGGGGCTCAATCCAAATCTCAACACTGAGGCAGCTTCACTAATTCAGACCTCAATAGACGACTCGAAGTGTTCTAGGTGCCGAGCAGCCTGCAAGTGTTCCAGGTGCCGAGCAGCCTGTAGTCACATAACCAATCCAGCAAGACCTCAGCAGACGACTCGAAGTGTTCTGGGTGCCGAGCAGCCCGCAAGTGTTCTAGGTGCCGTAAGTCGCCGTGCTGCTGAGCCAACCGGCCGGCGACAAGCGTCGCCTCCCGCCCAGGCCCGCTGCATCGCGAGGCGAGCAGACCGGTTGGCCTTTCAGGTTTCTCTCTTTTGGGGGGTTCTCCGAGCAGATGCCCTCCCGCCTCAAGAAGAGAGGCATCTTGCCACGGAGTCACTACGCCAAAGAATCAGTTGCCATGCTGCCACGCCATCAGAATTAATGCCATACCGCTTCAGGCCATGAATCCTATCGTCATGCCATACTTTAATAAAGCTTGCTGATTAACCTTACCCTCTGGTCTCTCATGATTGAAATGATGGTCTCGACCTAGTTTCAAGATGAAGACCAGACACGCTGCCTCACGCCACACGTAATCTAGAAACATAGCGACCTCAGCATCACATGTAATCCTAGCGCGACAACAAGTGCAGTAATCCCAGAGTGACGCCGCTAATGTCGTCAGGCAGTAGTGACGCACTTGCCTAGGTGACGGCGTTAATGTCGTCAGCGCCGAGGCTATGACGTGGCAGTATTTATAGCCACGCCGAGCGCACCACAGCCCTTGTTCCCTGCCCTCTAGCCGCTGCACTAAGCTGATCCAAGCCCTTCTCTGGAAGCCGCGTTTCACCCCACCCACCTCCCCAGTCCACCACCAATGTATTGACTCCCGAAGAATCCCCTACGGGGGGGGGGTTCTCCGAGCAGATGCCCTCCCGCCTCAAGAAGAGAGGCATCTTGCCACGGAGTCACTACGCCAAAGAATCAGTTGCCATGCTGCCACGCCATCAGAATTAATGCCATACCGCTTCAGGCCATGAATCCTATCGTCATGCCATACTTTAATAAAGCTTGCTGATTAACCTTACCCTCTGCTCTCTCATGATTGAAAAATGGTTTACACTTTAGATTAGGGGATGCAGAAAGCCTTGTAAATTAATTGTAAATGATTTAGACATAACAGGTGAGGAACACTTCATTTACTAAAAGTTTATAGATTACTTACAACACATTTGTGATATGTTAACCTAGCATTTATTAATCATCTACAAATATATATTCATGTTTTGTAAGTGATTAGTTCATCATTAACTAAAGGCTTATAAATTACTTATGACTGAACGTTATTATAAAGTGTTACCGCAAGGGCATTACTTTGTGTTGAACAGTGTTTATTTATTTTACCTTTATTTTACCAGGTAGTCACTTGATCTTCATATGGTAATGAAGTGCTCAGAGTGTTTTGACGTCCATTCCAGGCAGAGGGAGCAGAGAACATGAAGGCGCTTTGTCAAACTCAGTGCGAGTTCTGGGTACTGAGGCGTATAAACAGTCCTGTGAACGCAAACTGTAAGATGGGTTTGATGCGATAGAGATGTATGGACGGAGGTAAAGAGGGAGCTTACCAATGATTACCAATGCGCTGGCTGCACGCGCTGCGTCAATATAAGACATTAACCATGATTATCTCAAAATCAAAAGCGGCCCCGCCCAGACCTGTTACCCGTAATTAGTCACACAGGCTACAATGAACCATTAGTTAATTCTTAAGTCCAAATCGCCATTTGAGGCAACTTGGAAGAAATTCCGTCAAGGCGCTCCTGAGATGTTGCGTTACAGAGCTTGGAAATTGGGTCTGTGAGGTCACAGTGACCTTGAACTTGGACCACCAAAATGTAATCAGTTCATCCTTGAGTCCAAGCGGACGTTTGAGGCAAATTCGCGTTAACAAGCTTGAAAATGGCGTTCGAGAGGTCACAGTGACCTTGACATTTGTCCACCAAAATCTAATCAGATCATCCTTGAGTCTAACTCGATGTTTGAGGCAAATTTGACAAAATTCCGTCAAGGCGTTCCTCAGATATCGCGTTAACGAACATCGTACGGGCAGACGGACGTACGGACGGACAACCCGGATCCATAATGCCTCCGGCCTGGCTATCGCCGGCGGAGGCATCAAAATGTCTGTTATGTAGAAACAAAGCATAAAACGGTACAACAGGGGGGAAAGTAGTCAACTCAAATCTCACCTCTGCCTAAGACTGACCTCCGCCAACAACACACACACACTCACACTGCCCACGTCATGTAGCCTACCAGATTACCGTGACTGTGGATTCTGTCTGAGTGCAACACAAAAACATACATTGCTCCTCTGTTGTTCTCAAGTTCATTTTCACACCTGCCCGTACCCGTGAATTTATAGACGTATATTTTTTACCCATTACACAAGCTTTTTGCAGGTCACCCTTGGGTACCCGACCCGTTACAGGACTAAAGTCAAGTCAAGGATGGCCAGTTTACCTTATACCATACAGAGTGCAATGATCGGATCTATACCCGGTAATATATCTTAATATTCCATGGTAGGCACTATAGGCAGTGTCCAGCATGTGTAGTGAGGTGGAACAGGCAATCATAAAACATCACCATAGTCTAAAGACGGTGTAAAAAAAAAAAAAAAGTACCAGTGACAAGTTTATTTTTGGCAGATAAAGAAAAGTACAACTTGTTTCTAAAATAAAAGTCCAACCTCACTTTCAGCTTCCTAGCCAGAGTGTAATTAAAACTATGTTTGTACAGAAAGGCAGAAAGAGGAGTGCAGCTTTTGAAGGATGATGAGTAAAATCCAACAGGGTGCTCTTTGGTACAGGGGTGGTGCAGTTGATGGAGAAAGATAGTAACCAAGTGGTGAAAAAATAAAAAGCCTTTATTGTGTAGCTAATGCATAGCAAAGATTAAAAACGCACCAACGCATTGCGGCACACATGCCTTCATCAGGGTGACTAACCAGAAATGTGATACAGCCAAGACATACAGTACATGTAAGGTTTGACAGGAAATGACATGTCATTACCATAATAGATTGAGCAGACAGGAAGATGGGTTCATTACCATAGGATTGAGCAGGTAACTCCGGCAATGACATCATAGGATTGAGCCATTCAAAATGGAGGGGGGGGGGGGGGAGGGGGACACGTCCATGTGAACACAGTATGCACTTTATCACACATTTGAAGAACATCAAAAAAACAAAACATGAGCTCATGTCCCCCCAAGAAACAAACAAAATCAAAACAATTTACAAGAACGGAGAATAATCAATTTCCTCATTGAGGCCTAGATACACCATGGCTTTGAGTTGGAAAATCCAAAAAGTTTCACGTTGCAAGAGACGTTTGAGATGATACCCTCCCCTCTGAGAACTGGGGACCATCTCTCTCAATGGCCAGCAACCCTCTGTGGGTACTGAATCCTCCAAAAATGTCACAGAAAGGAATTACTCCAAGACAGCACTCCAATAACTTTGATATTGAAATCTTTCATTTGTATTGCCTGCACACTGACAAGACAAGGACAAGACACCAGACCCTCTGGTAACAGACATCACTGATGATGTCACAATGCCTATGACATCACCAGTGATGTCATAAGATGATTTTGCTCATATGACATCACACTATGACATCATCAGTAGAGCTATTTTTAGAATGTAACAGAGCTGGTGTCATTCTTCAGGATGGCATGGACAGACGGTTATTCACAACCATATTGTGTTTCAAGCTTCATCTTTTCTCCTAAATGTGTAGCTGTGATCCATCAGTGCATGTTCATGGTTTGGTCACGCTGACAGTGGAACAGTTGTCTGGTCAGCCTCTGCATCGCTGTGTCTGTCATTTGCTAAAACATAAGACAACCAGTTTAGCATAAAACATACCCAGACAACTCACAAGTAAGTTAACACACCAAGCTAATATCTCAAATGATTTTCAATAGGAACGTCTGTAGTGGTCATTCTAATATTGCATTAGTCTCGAATTTTACAAATGCCTTGTGCTATTAGTGATAAAAAATGAATATGTCTATAGCAGCCTTAGGGCCAAGCCTCTGGCTAGAGACCAAACTCCATTTGATCCGCGGAGGCCTTCAATCTATAAGAAAAGGCTAAAGACCCAGCTCTTTAGTGAACGCCTTCTCACCCAATTAATGTCTTAAGTTGTAATGTAAAAACACTGAACTAAGTGTACTACGACATCACAGCTGCTGTCGCACACAAGAAACAAACATGCCTTGGTCGCATGTACAAAAGCGAGGCTGATGTGCTGACAGGATACCTTGTGGTTACCGTCTCCTATCTTTGCAAAACGAGTCTGTGTGAAAAACAGATATGAGAAACGAAACTACCAGCTTAACCACATCGCTGAAGCTCAATATGTGACAATATGACTCTTAAGCCCTATTCGCATGTGACTATTACCTGGGAACCTCATGTTATTTAGAAATTGCCCCCCGACTTCTGTGTTTCCGGCGCCGCATTCGCACGGGATAAGCACAGTCTGTTTTACTCGAATTTACTGACATCCCCGTAGTTTAACATTGCCGAGATCAGCCTCCAGCTCATGCCGATCCACACCAGAGAGCGGGGAGGG
This sequence comes from Poromitra crassiceps, assembly GCF_964638095.1. NCBI lineage: Eukaryota > Metazoa > Chordata > Actinopteri > Beryciformes > Melamphaidae > Poromitra > Poromitra crassiceps. The sequence goes on along the minus strand of NC_139650.1, from coordinate 19,031,949 downwards.
GTTAAACGTAGCAGTCGCCCCTGCTCTGCTGTTTTCCGTGTGTAAGACTGCAGGCAGAAAGCAAAATGTGACTGTGATCGCTCATCTGGCCGGTTTCCCTTGTGGAAGGAGGACAGAGAGCAATTGGCCATCTGCTAGGGGTGGGCGATACTGCAAAATTTGGTGTCGATCCGATACCAAGTAATACTGGTCCAGAATTGCCGATATCGATACCGATACCGATACTTTTTATTATTAAATATGGCTTATGAACTTTCATGTATAGGGAGAGCAGTGTGTCATTATTTATGAGGTTTATCAATAGGTTTATCAATTTATCAACCACTATAAATTATGACCGATACAGTTTGAAAATGTAACATTAACCAATGCTGAAGATCCTTAATATTAATTTAACTACTATATATACCTGGATATTATTTTCCTCTGTGAAAAGACTGCCCGTGGAGTCTATCTCTGTGTTGAGGGGGGGGGGGGGGGGGGGTGTCTGTCTGATATTTCCCTCCTCCTCCTCCCTTCTTTTCTGCAGGTCAGAGCTCTCTTTCTTGTTTCTCAGATGCTTAAATAAGTTGGTAGTAGGCTAGTGGTCCCACAGTGGACAGCCTGCATGCGGCTACGTCACACTTCACAACATTGTCATTTACTGATGTAAAATAACTCCAAACGATCTGCTCCTGTTCCTTTGAGCCGTGATCAGATCACGGAATGGCATGTGTGTTTTTGTATGCGATTGTGCGCATCGGATTTCAATCCCACTCTGTGCTCTGCTGCTTGCCTTCCTTTACAAGACCCGCTCTGCGTATCGTTCAAGCACTATTATTGGCCCAGGCACGTATACTCGTTGTTTCAGTGCACATGTGATGACACGACAACAGCAAATCCGAGGCGGAGAAGCCCTGCATGAATGCACGCACAAAAGCTGTGTTCAGTATCGATCTTTTGATGTCAGGATCGATCTTCAAAACGAGACTCAGGTATCGGGAGTATCGATATTTTGGGATCGATCCGCCCACCCCTACCATCTGCAGGGTGACAGGCAGGGCCGTAACCAGGGTTCCGAAATAGGGGAGAACCAGCAAGGGGAGGCGGATTCTTTGAGTTTTTTTTTCCCCTTTTTTAGCCATATTTAGAGTAATATATAATTTTAAATCAACATTAGGATTATACTGTTGTGATGTCATTATTCAGTATATTCTCTTTCATGTCACCACCTGCTCAGCTCTCCTGTCAACATAATTGTAACTAACAAACACAAACTGTTTTAGCCAAATTCATATCAAAATGACACCTACAAACACAGGTACACAACCCAAGCCGTACACAACACACAAAGTCATCATCGATAATAAAAAAAACATACAGAGGGACATTTATTTATTCCTGATAGGAACGATTGAAAAATAAAATAAAATATATTATGTTGTTTTTAACTTTACACCACCTCTTTTTGTTACTTATTGGGTCATGAAACTGAAACCATGCATATAGCCACCTGCATACCTGACTTCGGGAGCTTGGCAATTGGCATCATGCATGATTAGCCAGTAGCATCCCAACGTGTCACACAGGTAACATTACTTAAGAGACAGACTAGACACTTACTTTCTTGGTTGTTGCTAAAAAATCTGTCAATGTCACTCACTGTCTGTCGTTCACTTCGCTCACTGTCTCGCAGCTCGCTCACCTTCAATTATCTCGCCAGGCAGACAGACAGTCATCACTCACCACCATGCTGCTGCTCTCTCGGAATCAAGTTACCGCGGACGCGGCGTCAGATGACTTCCTGCCTGACCTGCCTTTCGTTTCAAAATAAAAGCGATCCCGTGTTTTTCATGCTTTTCCATGCAGATTGTTTTATTTTTTTACAATCTTCGTTCTCAGGACACTCTGAAGTCCGAACTGAATTGGGGAAGAAAGCTTTTAGGTTCTCTGCACCCACCGCATGGAACAGTCTGCAGTCTGATCTTAAACTTAATAGCTTAGTAACCTTAAATGGTTTTAAGGCTATGGTAAAATCTCTTGAGAACAGGCTGTCTGTATGCAAATGTTTTATTTGATCATTTTAATGTTTTTCAATTGTATGTGTTTATGTGTTTGTGTGTTGTAACTTTGTGTTGCTGCTGTTTCTTGGCCAGGTCTCTCTTGTAAAAGAGATATTTGATCTCAATGGGACAAACCTGGTTAAATAAAGGCTAAATAAAAAAAAAAAAAAGAATCTCTGAAATATTAGGGGAGGTCCGGCCCCCCCCGTTCTCATAGCTAGTTACGGCCATGGTGACAGGAATAGGCTCTTTATGGAAGAAGTAATTTGTTTTGATTACAAACAGAACTCTAGCGTATATTGCCAGAAAAAAGACACTGGGGGCTCTATCGTCGCAAATGCGGTAATTTTGCGTTACCGTTACCCATTTTGCGCCCGAACAGCGACATGTGCAGCGCTAATTGTTGCCCTGCTGCGCTTCGCGTCAACTCGGCCTAAACCTCCATATAGGGTGCCGTGTCTATGTGCCGACAGCCCGCAATGCCGATAGCCCACAAGCAGAACCAGCTGAGCGAAGCGGCGTGCAGCATGTCGGTGGACGGGCTGGAGCTAATCTGCCCAGCCCCCACACCTAAACCTAACCTCTCCCACCCCCCATGCCTAAACCTAACCTCTCCCACCCCCCATGCCTAAACCTAACCTCTCCCACTCCCCACGCCTAAACCTAACCTCTCCCACCCCCCACGCCTAAAGCTAACCTCTCCCACCCCTTACACCTAAACCTCTCCCACCCCTTACGCCTAAACCTAACCTCCGCCAGACCCGAACCCTAAACCTAACCTCTCCCACCCCCCACGCCTAAACCTAACCTCCCACAGACCCTAACCCTAACCTCTCCCACCCTCCACCCCTATAACCTCCCCCAGCAACACGTTCTCATTCCGAGCACGTGGCATATTGACGCCTTGTCCCGTCCCTTGTGCGTCGCTTGTTACTAACATGGTACCCTTGAGCGACCCATGAAACGACTTGGGCTTTCCGACTAAACTCAATGTAAACCCATGGAAGTCATCTTTGACGCTTATGGCAACTGCTCCCCCATTTGTCAACTGCTCCCCCATTAGTCAACTGCTCCCCCATTAGGGTCTGGGGGGAGGTTAGATTTAGGGTTAGGGTCTGGGGGAGGTTAGGTTTAGGCATAGGGGGTGGGAGAGGTTAGGTTTAGGGTTAGGGTCTGGGGGAGGTTAGGTTTAGGCGTGGGGGGTGGGAGAGGTTAGGTTTAGGGTTAGGGTCTGGGAGAGGTTACCTCCTCCCCCCAGACCCTAATGGGGGAGCAGTTGACTAATGGGGGAGCAGTTGCCATAAGCGTCAAAGATGACTTCCATGGGTTTACTTTGAGTTTAGTCGGAAAGCCCACGTCGTTTCATGGGTCGCTCAAGGGTACCGTGTTAGTAACAAGCGACGCACAAGGGACGTGACAAAGCGTCAATATGCTACGTGCTCGGAGTGAGAATGGGTTGCCCCCAGACCCTAACCCTAATCTCTCGCACCCCCCACGCCTAAACCTGTCGGCTGTCGGCACTGCGAGTGGTCGGCATAGTCGGTGGACCCCCCATATAGGCGTGTTTCAGGGGCGTGGGCCTAGGCCCACCCACTTCTTGCCTATAGGCCAATCCAATCACAAGATTCTAAAACGTCCTAAATGGCTGACATTACTGTCTTTCAGAGGCTGTAATGGGCTCATTTTTAGAGAAAGAGTGAGGATCCTGCTATCATATGAAACTAGAAGACCTAAGGCCTGCATTGGTGCCAACCCTGTCATGTTCACTTGTTGGGAAGGAGGCTAAATAATGCTCTAAATTTAGACTAGATTTTGGTCAGGGAAAAAGTGGCATGGCCATTTTCTAAGGGGTCCCTTGACCTCTTACCTCAAGATATCTGAATGAGAATGGGTTGTAAGGGTACCCACGAGTCTCCCATTTACAGTCATGCTCACTTTATACTAATTTATTTTATTTTATTTAACCTTTATTTATCCAGGTTAGCCTCATTGAGATTAAGAATATCTTTTTCAAGAGGGACCTGGCCAAGAAAAGCAGCATACAATTACACAAGTTGCAGACGCCACAACAAACATCTCATAACATTACAACACTACATGGTACACACACATGATTCATAAAAGCAAGTTAAACTATGAAGAAAAAAAAACAGTTGCAACCTTTAACCATTGTTTTAAAAACATTTAATGAGAGCAGCTCCTGCAATTTCAGGTCCTTCTGGAGCTCATTCCATGCCATCGGTGCTGAGAACTGAAACGCCTTTTTACCATACTCTGTACGAGCCCTTTTCACCTTCAATAAAAAAAGGTTTTGTGAGCGTAAAGAGTAATTGTTGTTGCTCTGCTGGACAATGTATGTACACAAATAATTTGGGAGTTGTTTTAATATGGCCTTATAAATAAAAAGATACCAGTGACTCAGCCTACGTAGAGTCGGAGATGGCCAGCCCACTTTCTGGTAGAGAACACAGTGGTGAGTTAGATTTTTACAGTTTGTGATAAACCTTAAAGCCCCGTGATAAACAGTGTCCAGCAGATGCAAATAACCTACAGGAGCATGCATCTACAAAATGTCTCCATAATCTAGTGCAGGTAGAAAAGTAGCAGAGACAAGCTTTTTTCTTCCTCAAAAGAAAAACAGGACTTGTTTCTAAAATAAAAACCTAACTTGAGTCTCAGCCTTTTCAACAAGGTCTATGATACCTAAAATTAAGACCATCATCTATTAAAAAACCCAATTATTTGTAAGTTCATACTCTTTCTATAGTATACTATACATAATATTATGGAGTTTTGTGAAAATCATGCATTTGTTTTGCATGCAGTATAAATGGTTGCACCTATTGTATTTGAATATTTTTGCATACTGGGCTCCTTAAACAGTTTTGGAATTGCCTAAATTGGGTATGAGTGGAAAGTGTGAGTGAAAATTATTGATTGATTGATTGATCGATTGATTGTTGATCATTGTTGTCTGTGTTCCGTGTTGGTGAGTGGTTTTCCCCATCGGAGATGTGCTGTGGTTCCAAAACATCATTAAAAGGATGAGTCATCTCTGCTTGCTGAGCTTCAAAGGCCTTCAGGCATGTAAGGGAGATAACGTCCAGGTCTGCTTGACCAGAGTGAGAGTTGAGTCCTCCTGGTGAGGTGATGGAACTTTACAGCAGACTCTGGAGGGTGGGGGCCAGCCACTCCTCGTTATAAGATATAGATACGAGTTAGCTTTTGGGGCACTGCTTCTGAAACTTCCAATTGAGTGTATCTCTCTGTATACAGACAGACCATTACTTGGAAATAAATCCTCCTTTGTTCATTTCAACGAGCGACTGATTAATTGTTTCAAACAACAAGCATTTTTTGCCATTACAAAAGTATATATAGGAGAAATTATGTGATCATGCTGCCATGCTAGCATTACTTATGTCAGCATGCATTTTGAGCTGAGCTGTTTGAATACTCTACCCACAAGGCTTGGTCAGTGTCAAAAGTGGGGTTTTGCTAGGTGTCAAAAGGGTGTAAGTGCAATTACACCCTTTTGACAGCAAACAAAAACTGTTAATGACTTTGCATTACACTATACAATGATTTCCCTGACCCTTACAAGTGGAATGACCTGTCATGTTACCTAAAGAGCAGGTGGACCATGTGTCCCAGGACACATGACTTATTGATGTGTCCTGGCTGGGACACATTACAACTTTAAACCCCTGCAAAACTCTTACTATCAGACCTCCGATTGACCAGTTCACACTCCTAACCTTATAGAATAACATTTGAATCTCAGCCTATTTAACATAATATATTCATCTAATATTGACATAGAATATGAATTAGAAAATAGCATAGTAGAAATTATGTTATCATGCTGACTTATGTCAGCATGCATTTTGCTGCTAGGATCCTGCAGTCTACCCACAAGGCTTGGTTAGTGTCAAAAGTGGGGTTTTGGTGTCAAAATGGTGTACATGCAAGTTCAAGTTCAAGTTTATTCGTATGTCCCAGAAGGGCACTTTGGGTTGCAGCAAAACATATAAACATGTCAAACAGGCTCACGCAACATCTGGATAAAAAACATAAAGTGCAGACACAGTTAAACACAATATAAGTACAAACTAGCAGTTTAAAGTGCCAGTGTGGTTTAAAGTGACCAGTGCAAAGTTCAAGGCTATAGGCCAAAGTGGTCGTTTTGACACTCAGCACTACACAATTACAAGAAATAAAAAATGCTACAATAATACATATTGTATAAAAGAACGCAGGAAATCCAAAGAGGATTCACAGTTTGCTACTTACATATATGCCAGTATAAGATGAGTTCAACCAAACTGAACATCATCATCATAAAGGCCTTACCTTCTAGTCTCGCTAGCATTTGGGGCTTTAATGGTAACAGAGCAGGCACAATTTTTTTTTTATCATAGTTTTTTTTATTGTTTCCTCTGTAAATCAAGCAATCAGGGCACAACAACCCAGACCGTAGGTATTGGCAACATGTGCAAAGCACACAAAAACAAGGGAGAAAGAAAAAGGTTAAAAAAAACAAGAAGAGAAGTGCGATACAAATAGGAGCGGTCATCGTCAATATATACTATAGATAATGCACTGAACTATCTCTATTGAGGCCATGTCTATGGTTTAGCTGGCTCAGCCTAGCTGGGGGCATGGTCAGGGTGGGGTAAAAACCCCCGTTCTATCCATTCAGCAAGTTAGAATTTAGCTGATAGACCAGCCCAGGCAGACACGATCGGGGATTTAACCACCGCAGTAAATGCACATCTGAGCAGACGTCTTGTGTTCTGCTCTAGAACCCCCAAACCTGTAGTTTAGAGCCGCAGGACCGTCTTTTGGTGAGTCAGCCCATGAGATATATCGGCGGTTTTACCCCACTCGCGCGCCAGCCGTTTAACATTTTGTGGGCGTTCCCAGACATGCGGACTGTCTCTATACCCGTGTACCCACACGCACTCACTCAAGCTTACATGCTTCCACCCACACTCAGACATCCGCTCAC
>NC_139650.1:19013696-19024696 GCF_964638095.1 Poromitra crassiceps | reverse complement strand
TCAGATTTTAGTAAGATAAAGCATTGGCTTTCGTTCTGTGTAAAGATTATTGTGAAATTGGAATGCTAGGCTATATAGTTTTTCCTCAAAAACCTAGTTTGAAAACAGTCAAGACATAAAGGGGTGCATCTCACTCAATCTTTGGAATACAAAGATAATTTTGACATCACCAGAAAGCTTACATTCCCCTCCTTCCAACAGTGTGTAAAGCTCAATGTCAATGTGACTGAATTTGTCAGAGCAGGTCACATATGTGTGCAGTATTGGGTGACAGTATTTACCGTTGACTTGGTGCTCGTAATGAGAGCAACAATGGTGTCCTTGAGTGCGATGTCTTTGGCTGTGGCATCAGTGAATACGTAGATGTGCGAGGAGGCAGGGGCACCAGTCAGAGCCAACTGAGAATGAGACAGGCAGACAATGAATTAGCCTAAACCCATCCGCGCGGGAAGCTATTTCCCACAAGGGGGGCTGAAGCATACAGTATAGCCTGACCCGCGCCGTGCACCTTGCACGTGCACGCACCTTCTGCAAGCATGCTGCATGAAGTAGGTTGGCACTTGTATTGCACATTGTCTTAAAACGTGCATGGAATAGCCTAATATTACAGCACAATGGCTCTAAATAAATATTGGTCAGCATAATTGTCACTAACAAACACAAACTTTAGGCCTATTAGCTATCATGCTTTATTCGATCTATCACAAACAGCCTGCGTCAGGAAGGTGCAGGGGCTGAGGCCGCCACCAGGGGGAGCTGCAGCCCCGGGAGCTCCCCATTTCCAGCGCCATTGCCTATACCTGTCTTTAAGCATTCTATAAAATTAAATGGTTTGGATTTTTAACCCAACCAATCATTATCCCAACTGTGACTGTAATATATTATGATCACAAAGTCACTATACCTGGAGTCCTGATAGGCACATCTCAGGATGGTCACCACCTCCATCTGCTCTGAGCTTAGAGATCTCTTTTTTCATTTCATTAGGGTCTGGTGTCCTTATCATGGGGCCAAAGCCTACAATAAGCAGGAAAAGAGGTGATTCGCTGAGCAAAGAGTTCAAGAGATTTCGGAACAACATCATAGTTTTTTTTTCTTTGATCATTTTAAACCAGAGCTGTGGCTTTAACGCAGATCTATGCACTAAATTTACTTTAAGTGAGATTACAGTTTTTAGGCCAGAAGAATACAGTGAAGCGTAATGTTCTGTGAAAAGAAAGTCTATGCCATCTATATCAGACTGCCTATAAAGAATTTGAATTGAATTGCAGCTCTCATACATCATTGAAGGTAGTTGCAGTGTGACGAGAGTGCAATAGTACGTGGCTACGTGGCATCTGTATACCAGGGTCATTGAAGGGTACCAGAATGTACTCGGAGGGCTCATCCTGTGTTCCTTTTTTGCTGTCAATGATTTGGTAAACCACGCTCCTGGCTTCGTCGATGTCGTCTGACATACTGCCTGTCGTGTCAATAACAAAACACAGGACGGATGAACGGGCGATCCCCATCATTCTGTAAAAGAGTTGAGATAGAAAAACAGAGGGCATGTTGGGCCATAGATATTATATTACTATAGATGGGTCACCACAGGCAATTCTAACAAATGGTAGCAGCAAGTCTCCTATACGGGCGTGGTCAACCATTGACTCAGACCTGTGTCCGCGGAAAACCATGGGCAAAACCCACGTGACAAAATGACAGGAAGTGAGTTGAAGTTGGGCCGTCTTGCTTCAATCCCATCGTCTTTGGTTGGGCACAATGTGCCTTTTCAATCAGGTCATTTGTGTTTCATCATAATAGTAATTTCAGATCACCTTCTCTGGCACACACACACACACACACACACACACACACACACACACACACACACACACACAATGGATATTTTTGCGCCTGAACATTGTACCTCAGGAAGTCATTGTCCCCGGTGGCACCCCGGATGTCCTCCAGCAGCTGCAGGCTGGCCATGGTGGCTGCATTGACGGCAGCTATGTGGAAGGCCTGGTTTGGTTGACTCTTATCTTTGTTGATGCCACCGCGAGGGACTACCGTGCTGCAGGAAAACGGTCGAAGTTGGCTACGGAAGCAGCAGAGAGAGAGAGCTCCACGATCAGTCATTTATTTATTGAAGTGGTGGCTAATCTCAGCTGAGTTTGTGTGGTCATTGGTGGTTCTCAGCTTTCTTTATGCTCTTTTGTTATTTTTGTTGGGTTTTTGTTTTCTGGGCTTTGGTAGGAAACTGTGAGGAGAGAGACAGGATCATACGGTAGCATAGCCTATGGCTACAGGGAAGGCTGGGGGGATTAAGGGAATTGAGGAAGGGGAAAAAGTGGGAAAGGCAGGTAGAAAGAGAGCACTTTCCTTAGAAGGTCCCGGGTCAGCAGAGGGGGAAGGGGGGACTAAAATATTCAAAATGGGTAGTAGTAGTGAAGAGTTTGTTATTTTGTTTAAACTAAAAAGTCAGAAACCGGAGGAAACAGCTGGATTTAGAGAATTTAATCCAATAGTACTATCCAAAAGTTTGGAGGGACTGCTAAAGGGAGGTTTCGAGTATATAATAATATTATATACTAATATACTATTTTGGCAAACAACATATTGAGAGTCTGTTGCAAGAATAAGGAGCAGTTTGATGCAGCTAAGAAGGTGACAAAGATGATGAAGGTGGGGGTGGAGAGAATTATCCCTAGAGAGAGACAGCAGGGGCTTAAAGGAGTGATTTATGGGGTGTATGGTGCGTTGTCTGAGGAGGAAATAAAGGATAATATCAAGGGAGGAAATGTCACTGACGTCTTCAGATTCAAGGCTAGGGAGGGAAGCGCAGCAGATGCACCAGTCCTGTTAACATTTGCAGGCAGTGTGTTACCAGTCAGGGTGTTAGGAAGCATGTCATATATCGTGCGAGAATACACAAGACCTCCGCTGCGCTGTTACAAGTGCCAGAGGTTTGGTCATATTGCTGGAGCTTGCAGGGGGAAACGGAGGTGTGCTAAATGTGGCGAGGATCATGATATTCAGGCTTGCAGAGCAGAGGTTCCTAAATGCTGTAACTGTGGAGGGGACCATGTAGTAGCGTTTCGGGTGTGTGAGCATGTTATCCAGGCCAAGCGAGTCCAAACTGTGAGGGATCAGAGCAAGGTGTCATATGCCGAGGCAGTTAAGAAAGTTACGAGTGAGAGAGAAAGGGGAAATGTGGGGGTGAACAGTGTAGTGCAGGGGAGTCAGCACTCTGATCTTATTCTGCCAGCGTCTCAGTCTGACATGTTGATAGTTAACAAACAGGCGTTTCTAGCTTTCATGGTGGAGGTGGTGGTGAGAGTCAAAAACAATAGCAGTAAGTCAGACGCCTGTAGTGTGGTGGCTGAAGCAGCCGAGAGGTTTTTGGGTTCAGTGGTACATGGTGGAGAAATTCATACTCTACTACAGGAAAAGGAGAATGAGAAGAAAAGTGGGGGTGGTCAGCAGGCAGGCAGGAGTGGGCGGGGTTTGCCACCAGTAGACAGGGGTGGGGGGGGGGAGGGGGTGTGAGGGAGAGAGAGGGGGAAAATAGAATGGATCAAGGTGAGCTTGAGGAAAGTGATGGAGCTGATTAGAATCTTGATGTTTTATATTCTTCAGTGGAATGCCCGGAGTCTGACTGCAAATGGACAGGAGTTAAAGAGATTTGTTGATGAATTTAAAGTTAAGCCTGAGTTAATTTGCATCCAAGAGACGTGGTTAAAACCTTGCCTTGATTTTGTTATTCCAGGATATGAGTGTTTAAGAAAAGACAGAGTTGAGAGAGCAGGTGGAGGGTGTGCAACTTTCATTAGAGCAGGGCTTCAGTACAGGTCACTGGACATAAAATCTAATCTTGAGTATGTGGCAGTGGAAGTTTGGAGTAGTCAGAGCCATAGTCCCATAACGGTGCTTAATTGATATAATCCTTGTAAACAACTTATTTTGTCTGAATTTGATGAGATTATGGAGAAGGTGAGATGTCCTGTTATATGGGTTGGTGACTTTAATGCTCATAATCCGTTGTGGGGCAGTGATAGTAAGGACAGTAATGGAGTCGTGGTCGAGGAGATTTTGGATAAGCATGATTTAGTTATGATAAATGATGATAGACCGACTAGATTTGATATCTTAAGGAATGTCATATAGTCATATAGATTTGTGTTTTGCCTCTTCAAATTTAGCCAGAATTGGGGAGTGGGATGCGATGGACATTTATACTCTGGGTAGCGACCATTATCCTATTTTGTGCAGATTTGGTAGGGATCTGAGGATAGAAGTTGAGGAGAGAGTGCCCAGGTATAATTTCTCGCAGGCTAATTGGGATGAATTCTTGGAGGCGGCCCGAAAGTTGGTAAGTGAGATTGACTCTGAGGGGACTGCAGGTGGAATGCTTCTCTTAGTGAGATGATTCATAAGGCAGCGCAGGACACAATTCCTATGAAGAAGGATCCCAGAGCCAGAATGTTGGTTCCCTGGTGGAGTAAAGAGTGTGATGTAGCTGTAAGGAATATGAATAAAGCATATAGGAAGGTGAGACAATATCCAGGGTTGTGTCATGCAGTAGAATATAAGAGGTTAAGGGGAGTAGCAAGAAGAGTTATTAAAGATGCTAAAAAGAGTAGTTGGAGGAAGTTCTGTGAAACACTAGGCCCTGAGACTTCTGTAAGGCATTTGTGGGCAGTTGTTCATAGAATGTCAGGAGTATATAAGAAAAGCTCGATTCCAGTGATTCAGAAGGGTGGGGTAGAAGCAGTTACCAATAAAGAGAAAGCAGACATGCTGGTGGAGGCCTTTCAAGCAATGCATAGTTCTGGGAGTTTGGGGGAGGAGAGAGGGAGAAAGAGGGTTGAACTGTTGTCTTAACACATTCACTGCCAGCCGTTTTTCAATACTGTAGTTAGCTTCTGCCAAGGTTTTTTTTTGAGGATTTTGGCTCATCTTTCAAGAGCCGAGGATTCGTTTCTGTTAGGATTTTGTGAACACACAATATCTCAAAAGAACTAATAGAATGTGTGCTTTCTCTGTCTAAAAGAGTTAGTTTGTAGAGTTAGTAGTTATGTAAGCATTAGCAGTTGAATACAGCGTGGTTTCAGCGTCTGAAAATTTATTCTGAGATAAACAGCTTTTTGTGAAATTCGATAGAACAGTCACTTTAACCATTCATTTTTGGCATCAGTAAGACGTCAGACATCTAAACAATAGTTTTGAACAGTAATTTCCTCCATAACAGCAGGAAACCCCCCTCTGCTTCCAACTCCTCCCTCCGTGGGCGTTCTCCTCCGCCCTCCTTGGCTCTGCAGCGGGTCTGTGACAAACGAGTTGCTGCTGCCTGGCTGCTGCCTGGCAGTCTGGATGGGGCTCGCTGGATGGGTTTCGCTCGTTTCTTGGCGTTTCGGTTGAGAGCTCTGATGAAGCTCTTGCGATTCTGGGCTTATTTATGGTGCGTGTTTCAAAGTGTGCATCCAGTCTATTCTTGGAACCCCCCACCGTTGCCACCGCTGTGCGTCAGCGCGAAAGTGAAAGCGTTTTCGCCATCCATTTTACAGTATGAGAACGGCTTCCTCGCGCTTTTCCCTCCAGTTTTGGCTCGCCTCTACCTACTCTGGAGAGACATGTCGCCACTCAGTGGGTCGGTAAAATAGATTATACACATTCAATACCTCCAATATTGGTATAGGAGACGTAAAAGGGTTAGATCAACGTCCCACCGTCAAAAAAAAAAAAATGATTTTTTTTTACGTAAAAACACGTCATTGGCAGTCAACCGTTGGATTTTGTTTGACGTAAAAACACGTCATTGGCAGTGAACGTGTTAACACGTTGACTGCCAATGACGAGATATCTCGGCTTACAGAATCCAACCGTTGACTGCCAAAGACGAGATATCTCGTCTTAAAAAAAAAAAAAAAAAAAATTGACGGTGGGACGTGGATCAACGTCTCCTATAAAATTATTGGAGCCACCCAACGTGTACAACCCATTCCACCGACCCACTAAGTGGCGACAGTGCTCTCCTGACTAGAGGAAGGCAAGCAAAAAGCAGTGTGCTTCCTCGAAGCCATTCTCATGAAAATGGATTGGCGAAAACGCTTTCGCTTTCGCGCTGATTGCTGGCGGTGAGGGATTGCAAATTTGCATAATAGATTACGGGTGGAACACACTTTGAAACACGCAGCATAAATAAGACCAGAATCGCAAAAGCTTCATCAAAGCTCTCAACCGAAGCGAGCGAGCCCATCCAGACTTCCTCAAAGAGCGGCCCCGCCAGCAGACAGGCACAGCAGCAGCAAAGCAGTGAGACTGGTGACGCGAGGTTCCGCAGCAGCAGAAACAAGCTTGTGACACGGCCGCTGCAGCCAAGAAGACACACACGGAGGGAGGAGTTTGAAAGAGAGGGGTGTTTCCTGCTGTTATGGAGGAAATTACTGTTCAAAACTATTGTTTATTGTTTAACTAGTGTTGATCAGTGGGCCAGGAAGTTGAGGTTACATCAGGTAAGGGTTGCGGAGCACACTCGCTGGCTGTCAGTGCCATTTTGGCTAGTTCCAGACCGGGATATTGAATTTTGTTTCTTGATGGAGAAAGACAAGGGCGAGATTGTGGGAAAAATAGAGAAATTCCTTTCAGCCTCAGGTAGTCTATTAGGAACGGGGGGTCCCCGCGCACCTGAAAGATATATTTTTCTAACATAGATTTTTGTACTCCTCAAGGTGTCTAATAAACAAATTTTGTTGTTACCCCGTTGAAATAGTGTCCCATGGGTCCGTTTGGTGGCCATCTTTGCAGGCATATTGCGATGTCTGATGAAAATGGATAAGGGTCATAACTTTTGAACTAGACGTTATACAGAGACAAATTACACCACTTTTCTGTATGATTTCTGCATGAGGAATTGATTGAGAGGGGTATTTTAATGATTTTAACAGGTTTGGTATAGTAAAACTCAAAAACATTTGAAAAAAGTGTCTAATTTACTCTCAAAATCTTGCAAAAGAAATCTATCTACATATTAGTCCATGGGCCAGAAGGGTTGGGAATAATGCTCATATTGATTTTTGGCAAGGTATACATCTCTAGAGTTAGAAAATATGTGAGAGCATTGCACCAATGGTAGCTAAATGTGTGTTATCACTGGATTTATAACACCATGCAAAACATAATAGTTGCGGGACTTTTAGGGACATTTGAGGCTAAGTTCATGCAAATCAAGTCTAAAAGCACCAGATTTTGCCCAGAATTAGCCCAGGGCATGCTCTAACAATTGAGCCAGAGTGCCCGAGCCGGTGACCTCCGGGGTCACAATGGCGGCCAAATCCAATATGACCACTGTCCGAAAAAGATTTTGGCTATAACTTTTGAAAGAGATGAGCTAGAAATACAGACTTGGTGTCTATCTTATGTTTTTTGACCATTAGAAAGGTGTTGGAATGCTTATCTTTACTAATGAAGATGTGTGTGGACCCCTAATCTGCATATTTCCAAGATGGCGGCTACCTGAATATGAGTTTTACCATAACTGTTGATGCTTTTAGTAAACTCGGTGTCCATTTTATGGTTTTTGAGTTTTAGAAACACATTGTAATACTCAGATGTATGATTGAATCTATCTATAGCACTCTACTTTGCATAGTAAATAGGCTACCAATATGGCTGCTATCCCAATTCTTTTTTACATACAATTTGTAGTTGTAAGAGTGAGTTACCATCAAAATGGTGGAAACAAGCAGACTAAGGGGGTCTGGAGGTTTATACTGATGGCTCTGTGGATCCAGAGAGTGGGAAGGCAGGATTTGGGTGGTGTGTGCCTCAGTTAGGGATCGGTAAGGGACAGAGAATCTCTGACGGCAGCTCTGTATTTGTAACAGAATTACTTGCCATTCTCTGGGCATTGTGGTGGGTGGAGGAAGTGGGACCAAGCCAGGTGATTATATGTTCTGACTCGGCTGCTGCACTAATGGCTGTGAGTGCAGGTAGGTCTAGAGCTCGGCCTGATCTCATTCATGAAATATTATTAGTTTTATATAGGATTGAGAAGGCAGGCTGTTCAGTGGAGTTTTGCTGGGTTCCGGGGCATGCTGGGATTGAGGGAAATGAGACAGCTGATTCCCTTGCAAAGGAGAGCCTGAAAAAGGAAGAAGTTATAAGTATTTCAATGGGAAGAGTTGAGCTCAGAGAGAAGATCAAGAAAGGAGTTGAAGATGAGTGGCAGGCTGAGTGGGAAAAGGGGACCAAGGGGAGGCATTATTTCTCTCTGCAGCCTCAGGTCAAAATTAACTTGGCCGGCTATGGGTCTAGGAGCGATAGGGTCAAGATATGTAGATTGAGGCTTGGCCATTGTGGATTGAATAGTACCTTAATCATTGTGGGAAAACATCCAGATGGGCAGTGTGAGTGTGGAGAGCCTGAAACTGTCAAGCATGTTTTCCTAGAATGTAACAGGTATAGGAAAGAAAGGGAAATCTTTTATAAGAGGTTAACAGTATTAGGAGTTTCTTCTTTCTCTCTAAAATCTTTCTTTGGCCTGACGAATAAGAACCACCAGTTGATCACAGAGGCAGTGCTGACATTTCTGCATGAATCAGAGTTGTACCAGAGGATATGTTTTTTGGGGGGGTTTTTATGCGTATTTAATTTTTTCTCAATTGTGGGCGTAGTTGAAGTATAGAACCTGAGGAGGGCAGTAATACGCCATGTAGCGTTTACACTGCCGGAAATAAGAAAGAAGAAGAACCATTGACTCAGACCTGCCGAAAGTCTCCTAAGTCGGCGTGTCCGTGGAAAACCATGGGCAAAACCCACGTGACAAAATGACAGGAAGTGAGTTGAAGTTGGGCCGTCTTGCTTCAATCCCATCGTCTTTGGTTGGGCACAATGTGCCTTTTCAATTAGGTCATTTGTGTTTCATCATAATAGTAATTTCAGATCACCTTCTCTGGCACACACACGCACGCACACACACACACACACACACACACACACACACACACACACACACACAATGGATATTTTTGCGCCTGAACATTGTACCTCAGGAAGTCATTGTCCCCGGTGGCACCCCGGATGTCCTCCAGCAGCTGCAGCGAGCCTAGGAATCTAGTGTGCGTAGCGCGCAATATGCCTATAAAGAGAAAAACACACATGTGCACACACTCTGCTCTTTGATCCTCAGATATGCTCCATAGGTGGAGTTTTACCCCACCCATAATAATGGGTACATAATAATGATCTACTTTGTTGCAACAATTTGACACAAACCCATTGATATGCTCTTTAGATAGCCTGTCAAACAAACAACTCTCTTTTACACCAAGTAAAAGCTTCTCTTCAAGCTTATTCTTATATTATTCACCTTATTCTTTGCCCATACAAGGACGCTTCTGCATGACGTCATTTCGTAATCGTCTTTCCGGTTTTAAACACGGAAGTAGAGTACGCCTACCGCAGTCATTTAGAGTTGCCAAAAAGCTGTTTTAAAGTTTTAATATTTGTCGGGTGAGAACGTAACATATATGTGAGCAGTTTATCAGAATAACGCCTATTGGAAATCCTTAACGAGCAGCGAGGACCGGGAGCGCTGATGTGCTGACACCGGTCGGACTAGCTACAGTATCTGTCAAACCCTACTACTGCCAGTGAGAAAACACTGTCGACGGTCTTTTGTAACTAACGTTAAATGCCGACCGGGTACAGCCATCGGCTCCTCGCAGCAGTAACGTTATGAACATGTAACTGAAGTTGGCCGCAGTGTAGCTTAATTCTGAATGTTGCCAAACTTCATTCATACTGATGTTTTATTTTGAAAATGGCCGCCAACTAGCGCTGAACCGGAAGAACAAATATGTTGCGTCGAACGCGGAAGAGAGAAAAAGTGGGCGTGGTGAATAAGGTGAATAGAGCAACAAGGCAAACATGAGATAGAAACAGCCGATACATAGACCACTCTCTCTCTCTCACTCACTCACTCACTCACACACACATGCACGCACCCATACACACACACACACACACACACACACACACACACACACACACACACACACACATACACACACACACACACACAATGATCAATGATTGCATTTTCTTTTTAATTGTTATTTTTATTTTATTTTTTGTTGCTTAATTTTTATATCATGGCTTTCATTGATATGTTTTTATTTTTTTGTTTTATCTGCAAGTTCAAAATAAAGATTATCAAATCAAATCAAATCAAACACACACACACACACACACACACACACACACACACACACACACACACACACACACACACACACACACACACACACACACACACCTGCCAAGTTTTCCAGAGGAAGGTCTGGGCGTATGAGGTTGATGTATGGCTCTGTGTTTCCCAGCTCCACCCAGTTACTGTGGCTGTAGAAGTCCTGATACACACACATACAAAGAGTTTTTCATTTCTCACTTGGTAATGTAACCTTTAAGGCAGCTGGATTCGCGCGAGATCACAATCACATCACAAATCCATCTTTCCAGACAGCTACAGCGGGTTTAGATGTGACGACAGTGAGAAGCGAGCCCAATGCCCATGATAGACAAGATGGACAGATGGCTCATCCAATCACCTGCCAAGTAGCTTTTTGACAAGTGCCTACCCCTTTCAAAGGTTTGCCGAGCGCGTCCACAGATAGTTCTTTGAAAACAACCCATTTGGCAGTGTCGGGTTATAATTTATACACCCGGAAAAGTGAATCTAGAACATTTTCTGCCTTGTCCTTCCCATTCCTCTCAGCCACGTCCCTGTCACAACCAATCCCCCCATAATTTTTTTTTATCTTTGTTTCTTATTCTATTTCTTCACCCACATCTGCCCGTCTCACCTGTAGGGTATGCAGGACTCTGCCCAGTGTTTCCCTAGCGGCCTGGAAGTTCTCATTGCGAACGTTAGCCTTGATGCTGACCACACCGTTTGTGATCAGGTGCCGCCCCTCCAGGAAGGCCTCAGAGTTGAAGTGGTGTTTAGCACTGAAATA
>NC_139650.1:19008696-19011196 GCF_964638095.1 Poromitra crassiceps | reverse complement strand
ACTCCTGATCCCCCACTGGGGGGGGATCTCCTAGCCTATGCAGATGCCCTCCTCTTGCCTCAAGAGCAGCGCCACTGGCTAATGGAGTCATGCGGGGATCTCCTAGCCTATGCAGATGCCCTCCTCTTGCCTCAAGAGCAGCGCCACTGGCTAATGGAGTCATGCGCCAAAGTATTTGCCATGCATGCCGATTGCTAAATAAAGTTTGTTAAATCCTACCAACTGGCCTCTCATGATTGAAACATATTACATGTAATATATTACTTTTAGCAGTAACTCAGTAATATAACTTATTACTTATAGGATTTCAGTAATATTATACCAGTTACTTTGTCAAGTAACTTAAGTTACAAATTGAGTGACAAAAAAAAGAATCACATATTTAAATGAAGATACAATCATTTCCTAATCAAACTTTTTTTTTAATGCAAATAACCACTATACATGACAATAATAAAGGAAGAGAATAACATTTAGAATTTTGGATTGTTTACACTGACTTCAAGACGGTTTAAATTATTTTTTGGGATGGTTCCAGGGCGGCGATGTCATTCTACTGCTGCTGGCGTTTTGGTGAAAGTAATGCAAAAGTAGTGTAATAAGTAATGAGTTACTCTACACAGACAGTAATATTGTAAAGTAACTTATTACTTTCAAATGAAAGTAACTAGTAATATGTAGTATATTACATTCTGAAAGTAACTGCACCTAGGCCACAGCAAATGCTGACATGCTCAGAATTTAATTGCCCAATATTTCTGAGTGATTCACTTACTTTTTTTCCCTTCTGTGACACACTTAGCAGTTGAGTGAAGTTGTTTTCATCCGCCTGGCGTGTCCTCAGTAATGCTGGTTGTAAGGAAGCTTTTGTGCTTGCCTTGGGTGAAGTGTGAAGTGTGCTGGATCGTACGTGTTAGATTAGATAGCCTACTGTAGTTACATTTGGCGTTTATATAAAAAAAGAAAATTGGTTTCTTAAATTAACTAAATTATGACTATATGAAATACCATCATACCTTGATGCTACTCAACTGTTAGGATATCCTCTCCCAATGACGTGAGAAGAAGTCTGAGAAGTCTAGCAGGACCATTCTGAAATCTAGACATGAATATAGACGGTTTTCACCAGAGCGCAACCCCACAGCACTTCCTTTTTCTCAGCATTCGGCAAACTGCAGAAATATTCACTCGACATAGTTAGGGGTCCAAGCACGAAGTGCGTGGATCCCTATTGTATCTGTTTTGATTATTGTTGTTTTTTTAGGGGTCCAAGCACGAAGTGCGTGGATCCCTATTGTATCTGTTCTGATTATTGTTGTTTTTTTAGGGGTCCAAGCACGGAGTGCGTGGATCCCTATTGTATCTGTTCTGATTATTGTTTGTTTTTTAGGGGTCCAAGCAGGAAGTGCGTGGATCCCTATTGTATCTGTTCCGTTTATTATTATTCTCCGCTAAAACAGTATGCACGTCAAAAACCGTAAGGGCTACAGTAGCCAGACCTTGCACATAGGTTGGAAATGTGCCCCACTACTCAGAGACAAAAAATGAGCCATATTGGCCATGTGGTGGCGCTATAACAGACCCTTTTGCGTATTGACCCATAACTGCTGAACCGTGAGGCGTAGAATCAAAATGCCACATCTGCTGGATTTCCTGGATCAATACGCATCTATCCATATAGACCACGCCCATTTAAGTCTGCTAGATTTTCCACCATCTTGGACTTTCTCAAAAAAAAAAAAAAACGAACTCGTCCTAGGCCATTTGCCCGAATGAGCCCAAACTTTTTCTGTGTCATCTCTGGACTTCCCTGATCTAAAGTTGTATAAAGAATTTGGATACGTGAAACCGTCTTGAAATGATAAATGTTTAAACTTTTGATGACACATGCTCTGACACTAAACACACACAAACACAACACACACACACACACACACACACACACACACACACACACACACACACACACACACACACACACACATGCACACACATATACACCTATACACACACACACACACACATATACTGTAAATATATATATATATGTGCTTGCGACATCATAAAATGGCTGCCACTGCTGCACTTCATATCCCAGAGTGCCTCACTCCACACACAGGTGTCAGTACATATACACACGCACGCACGCACACACACACACACACACACACACACATGCACACACATGTACACTTATACACACACGCGCGCGCACACACACACACACACACACAAACACACACACACACACACACACACACACACATATACACCTATACACACACACACACACACACACACACACACACACACATATATACTGTATATATATATATTAGGGGTGTAACTGTACACAAAAATCACGGTTCGGTACGTACCTCGGTTTTGACGCCACGGTTCGGTACATTTTCGGTACAGTAAAGGAAGGAAAAAAGCAAAAGGCCATGTCCACACGGAGACGAGTTTAGGTGTATCCGCTAAAGTTTTTTGTCATATAGAC
>NC_139650.1:18911196-19003696 GCF_964638095.1 Poromitra crassiceps | reverse complement strand
TTTGCAGGCATTCATTTAGTTTGACACTTATTGAGTTGATTTGTGAAAGGTATAGTTTGGTTTATTTGAAGTGCGTACTATGCGGTACTTGTAATGTCTAAACTTTTAATGCCACCTGCTCTGACACCCCCCCCCCCCCCCACACACACACACACACACACCCCACACAAGTTAAACAAACCACCAGAGATCCTCCTTCAAAAATGCCTAAAATAACAGGTATGTATTTTACATTCTGTCTATTTTTCACAGTTGCTACAGGTTGGTAGAGGAAATGCTTTTTTTAATATCCAATTTAAGCTTACAATCTTTACACATGAGGTGTAATAGTTTGTGCTGTTATTGCTGACTTGTAAATGTCAAACCAATTGAGTCAGTGTTCACATGCTAACTTATTAGCCAGTAACCAATAAGTCACTAGATGTTTGGTTTCCATTGAGTTGAAGAAAAGTTTACACTACCTTAAAATGTTTCATTATGCCAATTCTGTTTACTTTAAAGAGACAGTGTGAATATGTTCACACCAACACTGTGATTTAAAATATTCTTATCCCTGTGTGTTTAATTCCAACTAATTAAAAGTTAAAAAAAGTTTTGGTCTTATGTGCTTATGCAGGCTAAGTACTACAACTAGTGCTTTCAGTCATCCAGTAACAAATAATGATGTCGTCTTTTACCTCCATTTCAGAAAATGGCATCGCCAGCTAAACAAACTAAATTCCAAGTCGAAGGATATATACACAAACTATCAGTAATCAAACACTTCACCAGAGATCACTCCAAAACATACTTCAATGCAGTTATTCAAGAATCCGGTCGATTCTCAAAACTTGTCTCCTTCAACACCCGCACCTGCATAGCGCCTTCCAAACCGCACAAGATAATAAGTAAATATTTTACATTCCTATACACCTGCAACAATTTTAATTTCCTTCTTCTCTATACTGCTTTATCCTGTCTACATTTTACATCATCTGTCTACCCTTTAAACAACCAGCCATTTCTTGTAACCATTAACTTGTCTTACTGCTTTCCTACAACCAGACTACTGTCTGCCACTCAATGCATTTACCCATCCAGACAGTGACTCATCACAACTGCCTATTCTCATCATGCCTGTACTTTTGTCTCCTAGAAACCCAATCCAACTGGAGAACATTCAATACACAGCACCATGGAACAACAAACCAACGGACATAAAACTCACCTATTACTCAAAAATCTCACACATGAAAACCCTCCCCTTCATGTACGACTCATCATTCTCTTCACAAGCAACCACTACAGACATCGCCACCATTTTGGATGATGGACGCCACTTCCAAAAAGTAAGTCTACTGTCCTTTCTTGCACCCTATGCCACAGCATTGACATTAGATAAAACATACGATATCATGCAAAAACACTAATTGCACCTACTGAACCTTGGCCATAATCTCTTTGAATCTTTACATTTGAATTGCATAACTCCAAATTTTCTAAAGTCAACTTGTATGCAAATGGGGTCATGTCAATGTGAACCATACTTATAAATTGTTACTTACTTATTGTTATACCTAAGTACCTAAATTGTTGTACCTGATGCTAATTGTTAATTACTTATTGTTATAAAAGCTAAACATAACGACTAATGCCTATGACATCATCATCAGTGATGTCACAATGCACAATTGCTCAAGTGACATCAATGATGACATCACTTCCAGGACTTTATGACATCACTGATAACATCATCATTGATGTGACAATGCCAGGACTTTATGACATCACTGATGAC
Source organism: Poromitra crassiceps (assembly GCF_964638095.1). NCBI lineage: Eukaryota > Metazoa > Chordata > Actinopteri > Beryciformes > Melamphaidae > Poromitra > Poromitra crassiceps. Next base: position 19,001,919 of record NC_139650.1, on the reverse strand, counting down.
ATCATCAGTGGGACAACATTTTAAACAAACAGAAACATTGCCCACATGCGCCATTTTATATAGATAGATTGGATTTGTGAAATGTTATAAAGTGTAAATGTATAAAGCAAGTATGCAGCGCAGCAATCACTCTAGCAGAAGATGGAGCAAAACAGAAAATCTCAAATTATAAATTATTTTTAGTTACCACCTCGCTTCAAATGGTGCACCTCGTAGTGTGTGTATTGTGGGGATCAAGATATGACTATGGAAGTCCTTGTTGAAAGATAGGTCAGACATTTTAAACTCAAAAAACGCAAGTGTGGAACAGCGATCTATCAACAATCTATCATCTATCCACTGAGTAGCTGTCTCTTCACTCTTTCCACACATGATTTTCCATCTGTTACATGTACTGTATGTGAAAACTGCCCTGGTTTTAATGGAATAAAGAAAATGCACTGACTGCTGTGAATGAAATCCCCCCCCCCCCCTTTTCATTCTTCAGATTGCTAGTCAGCGTCTGGCAGACCAGATCCCTCTGATGATCTGCTACCTGATGCTGCAGGAGACTGCCAAGCAGCTGCAGAGAGAGATGCTACAGATGCTACAGGACCAGGGGAAGGTGGGTTTCCTGCTTTATGAGGATTCCGATGTCAACAACAAGAGAATCTGTCTTCAGAAACGCCTGGAGTGCCTGAGACAGGCACAGAGTTTGTTGATCAGGTTTTAGTCTGGCCAGCTAAGCTTAACAGTGCAGCTTTTCAAGACAAAATGTCTAATAAGTTACTGAATTGCCCTAAAACTTTACATTTGATCTTCATATTTTTGTTATAACCCAGTAAACCATTTTGTTTAAACAAAAAGCATAGTTACACTGATTGAAACTTTAGTATAGCACAAAGCTTTATCACCCTTCCTAGAATCTGAGTGTAGTACTGACCCAAAGTCGCGCCCACTTCATAACTTTAGGCATACGAACCAAGGGATTTCATCCACCATTTATTTTTTTCATAGACTATTTGTAAAATGCTTTTTTTTTTTTTTGCTTTGTCAAACCAAACGATTCAGCGATATTTAGAATCACAAGAGACCATAGAATATTTCACTCTCACAAAAATGTATAGTATTTTTTTATAGATTTCCATACAGTAGTAATGTGTTGAATTTTGAGTTCCTTTTCTTTCTCCTTGTCATTCCAGACAACCTGTAGTTGTTTTCCTCCTGTTAGCCTAATTCAGGAGAAAGTAGTGAAATGCCAGATTGTGGCCATTAGCTTAATGATGTAGTAATTACCAAATGTATTGTTATGAATATTATTATTGTTCTTGTTATTATGATTATTTGCTTGATAATACTACTGTATTTAGATCTGCAATATTTTCCTTTAATATTTGTATAGGGGAGGACATCCAACCATTTCAATCCACTAAGTCTTGACCAATTGGAATGGCTTCCTGGATCCTGTGTTTAAAATAAAAAAAAATGTATATGCACCACATCAGATGTTCTGTGACTGTGTATTTTGAAATTCTAAAGTCTAAACTTGTGTGTATTTGCTTTTGTTCTTTTCCTGCCCTAAAAGTGTGTGCAGTAGCGCTGGAAGTACTTTTAGGTAGGGGGTGCTGTAAGGAAGGGACTCTCGACGCTGCCCGCAAGAAAATTTGAAGTTTTTTGGACTTTCATCCATATTTAGAAGAATATTTAGTTTTAAATTAACATTAGGATTATACTATTGTGATGTCATTATTCAGTATCTTCTCCTTTTCTCACTCACTTTCATGTAAGCACCTGTTCTCCCTTTAGTCGTTTTACACTACAACAGACAGCAACACAGGCATAAACACTGAACTTATTATTATTATTATGGAAAACCAGATTATGATGAAAATCAAACACTTTTGAAGAGAGAGCGTATGAAATAAGATTAGAGCTGGAAAGCACAAACTGTTTTTTTAATGCATTTTGTTGGTGGTATAAACACAAGACAGCCAAATCCAACAATTATGACAATCCCATTTCTTGCCACCAGAGGGTGGTGCAGCACCCTCAGCACCCACCTTCCAGCTCCTTGAGTGTGTGGATCTCAGAAACCATATGCCCCACATCACCCACCTTTCCACATAGTTTCAAGACATCACCCACTACTCAGAAGAAAAAATTACACCAGATGGTAGTGCTATAACAGCCAACCACCACTACTACTGCTGCTGCTCACTAGATGAAAAGTGGTATTTTCGTCAGTAAGCGCCATTGTAAATGGCTGTGGAAGTTCAGGTTAACAACTATTTGTGGTGATCTCCGGATAACACAGGAAACTCTGAAGGATTGACGGGGATGGCTGTTTTACACAGCCCCCGCAGCCTCCCCCTGGCTTGGGGCCTTTCACATGTAAATAATAATGAGGTGAGCTAATGCAAATCAGGGCCAAGGCAGGGCATGATGCTCGTGAGTGTGGGGGGGGGGACCTCTGCTATTGTTTACAGACAGCTTTTAAATCACAGCCTTACAGACAGCCTTTAAATCATGGGGTACAACGTTTACAGCAATATCTCTATCTAACAAAAATTACCAAAATGCACAAAAATATCTGATTATCTCTGAAGAATATTACATTTGAAAAATTCCACGTTTTGTTTTGTTTTATTTGTCAGGGTAAACAGAAATCTGCAGATGAGGCGATTTGTTTTTACAAAATATAATCAAAATACAAACAAAACATATCAAAAACATATTTTTGCTAATATTATAATATATTCTGGGCTGTAACTGCTTTTCCTTTGCCCTTTGGTTTGAGGTCTGCAACACAATACACTGAACATAAGTCCTTGGAAACCAAAAAATGTGTTTAAGTGTGTCACACCCCAGGAAATTGAGTTATTAACCACCCAGTCAAAATTTAAACTGAATTGAATGTCTCCAAGTGTATAAAATTAGGAGCTGAACATTTGTTCTCAATGCAGTTCAGCTTTTCTTTAATGGATTTGGCTTCACGCTTCTCTGTACACAGGCTGAGCAGCCAGGCAGATGCTCCCCCCCCCCCCTCCCCCCACCCCCACACACACCTACACAGTAAAACTGTCAGTGTTATTTTTTCTGTGTTAGTGTAAGTCATCAGTGTTATTTTTTCTGTGTTAGTGTAAGTCAACAGCATTCAGTGTAATTTTAACACTTAATTTATCATAACTAACACCACAAGTGTCCATTGCTTAAAGTGTTGTGGTGGATTTGGGGTGTTTACAAATTCCAACACTCTAGGTGAGCACTTGAACACACCTCCACCTCCACTTCTCCAGAAACGTTTCACGTTGCCATTTTCTCCTCCTGTTTGGTAAGTTTTGCAATCAAATTTAACGTTTTAAGTTGGTAGGTCGGTTAGATTAGCATAAGTAATATCAGTGAATGTGGTCAGAGTTGAGTTTGCATGCGAATATTTGTCATCAAATCCAATTGTAAAACGTATTTGTCGAAGTGGCCGACTGCTACCATGAGGCCAATCTGTTTAACCACACTCATGGAGAAAGGAGCTAATGCTAACGCTAGTAATATCTGCTACAGGTTTTAATACAAGTTCTTCTTTGTTTTCGTTTGCAACTGCTAAAGCCTATAACGTTATCTTGGTGGACAACGAGCGGGACATGCAGTGGAGGAGCGAGCGAGGGAAGAAAGGTAAGAAAGGTAACGTGGTATTATGGCGGACTGTTAGCAATTGTAGCTAGTAAATGTTAGCTCAGACGGCATGTAGCCTCAGCAAACCACTTATTGTGATAAAATATCCCCGCATTCACAGCACTCCCAGTGCTGGCGTAATCCATATAAACCCCCTTCTTGCTTCACCCGAAATGAAATGTCCAGGATTTGTGTTAGTTGGTGGCTCAAAATTAAGCTTTAGGTTTAGTAATAGCTTCGATAGCCAAAGCTTACACTGGCAGCATTGAGGCTAGCTGTGCATTGATTCTGCTTTGTTTCATAAAGCATGGTGTGGCCCTGAGATTAAAACAGTCTCATAGACCAGTTCCACAGTGGCCATGGCTCTAACTACAAACAGTGGCAGCAGCAGGGAGCCATAGCGCTAGTTTGAGCCACGTTTGCCATGTTTAACATGAGTTTGCTGAACAGGTAAATAAATAAATATTAAATAATTTAGATAGAAGTAGCCTAGATGTCGGTTTTAACTTTAATGATTTACAGTTGCACACACACACACACACACACACACACAGTGTGTGCCTGTAATCACGAGCACACACTAAACGCACACTTGTCCACATGATCATGTGTTTTACTGCCATTTTATTCAACTGCAAAATAAATCTTTTTTCAGATTCAATTAGATACCAAATACTAAGAAAAATGGTGCAAATCATAACAATTCAGCGCAAATAATGGCTTTCACGTCTGTGTAAAAGTGATTTGTGAAACTACGTCTGTAATGCTGGATAAAAAAAATCCTGAATACAAATGTTTTTTTTCTCTCTCATTGTAAAGTTAGTAGCTGGGCAAAAAAAATCAAAAATATTTAAAATCCAATGCAAAGGTTTGGCAAAGTACAGCACAGCATAGCTTTGGCTGATTTTGTCTGTTTATAGCTGTGGACAGTGTTTTGACTGATTTTGTCTGTTTGTAGCTCTGGACAGTGTTTTGAAGACAATGACTATCATCGGAGTCATCCTCTCCTTCCGCTCCTTGGCTCAGGAGGATCTGAGAGACGTAAGACACACACACACACACACACACACCCTCACAAATATAGACATGCATGTAGACACACAAATAATGCATGCAAGGACTGTTAGAACACACAGGCACAGTTAAAAGGTAAAACGTCAAAAAATGTATCTGTGCCAATCAGAAAATGAACCTGTCCCTGTTCCTAAAAAGTCTGTTTTGTCTCTCTTGTCTTTAGGTTTTGTCTTGTCATATTCCATTCCTGGTCAGTTCAGTGGAGGATTTCAAGGACCACATCCCGCGAGAGACAGACATAAAGGTAACACACGCTGAAAAGACACAAACCCTGGAAACACACTGGACACAAATAGTGGAAACAGTCCAAATTGCGTTCAAACCTGTTGTCTCTGTGTAATTTGCGTTCTCTCTCCTCTGTGTGTGTGTGTGTGTGTGTGTGTGTGTAGGTGGCAATGAATGTCTATGAGCTGTCATTGGCAGCAGGTTTACCCTGCGAGATCGACCCTGCACTGTTGGTGGCGCTGTCTTCACAAAAGAGTGGTAAGATAAACACAGACACACACAACGAACACACACAAGTGTGTGTGGGGTGGGGGGGGGGGGGGGGGGGGGGTTTGCGGCAGCAGAGACACAAAGAAGTTATATTATGTTCTAATAATTTCCATCCATTTAATTATCTCCACTATAGGCATCTCCACTCAGCAGGGGACCCCAGCAAGGTGGCGAGGAGGCTGCTGCTTCTGCTGATAAAGATGACCGTGACGGGCCAGACGAAGAGGACAACACAGCTTCCACTTCCTCGGCTGAATCCATTCAACCTCAACCAAAACGGAAGAAAAGTTCCGTGCTGGACTTTTTTGGGGATAGCTATGGAGAGCATGCCATCCCCATTAAGATCGTGACAAGCTGGAGCGGTACGGGCTGGAAGCCTGCATCCCAGCAGACGAGGAGGATCCACTTGTGTGGTGGTGCGAGAAGGAGCGATCCTTCCCAAAGCTATCTCATCTTGCACGTCGCTATCGGTGTGTGCCTGCAACATCTGTGCCAGTGGAGAGTCTTTTCAGCTGCTGGACTCATAATTAACAGGCTGAGGCCTGACACCAGAACATGTTGACATGTTGATTGCACTGAACAAAAATTCCTCTTTTCACTGATGCAGCAATTTCCTTGTTAATGTAGCCTTCCTAGTAGTGTTTCTGATGGCGATTTATTTAATAATATTTTATGTTCTGTGGAATATGTGCAATGTTCATAATGCACTGGGAAAAGTGCCACCTGCATTTCAGAGCACTTTTTTTTAAGTTATTGATGGTGGATTATTTATTTTTATTTGCTGTTATTAATGTGTGCAATGTTCATATAATGCACTGGGCAAACAAGGATTTTTTCAAAATGTCTATGGGTGAAAATGAATGGGGAATTCTCTAAAAGTATGTTAAATAAGCATATTTACATTTTGCAATAACTGCTAATCCTGTTTACATTGGTTAATGCTGCCTGCACATACTAAAACCATGCTGATACCCAAATCTTTTTCTTCTTGTAATATTTCAGTCTCCTCTCCTTTGATGCTTTTTATCTTATATCTTAATTGTTTATGACATGTACATGTGTATTTTGATTTGCATTTGATTTAATAAAACTTTACTATTCACGATGTTCCTCGCAAATGTTCTTCCCCATTCAATAAATAAATATTGATGGCATTCATTGAAAGTGTAACAATAACGTGAATTTAAGCACACAGCATTGATTTATTATTATTATTAGGGAGGTGTTTAGCCAAGCATGACCAATAGCAAAGCTATCATAAGATCTGTCAACCAATCACAAGTGATATTTCTCTGTGGCTCCATCCAATGAATGGACAAGCTAGCGGGTTAGTGACAGCTCTATCCACCAGTCACAAGCCATCTTGTATTGTGAGAGTGAGCTGCTCTCATCCAATGAATGAATTCGTTTTTCGCTAGAGGGCTGAGCTTGCTGCTATTCACATTCTAATTAGGCGCACTGCAAGGTGTGAAACATCTATTGTCGTGGCTGAAAGTCCCCCCCCGCCCCCGCCCCCCGTGCCGACACCCGCGGATGCGTTTTCGGCGATCAGCGGACAAAACAAACGCAACACCACAGGTTTTGTACTGCCGTGAACTGCCAGGAATTAGAGAGGTATGTGGCCGTATGTGGCGATCTAAGGGGACGGAAACCTGGCTTTTCGTGCAGTGGCTGGTACTACTATTCTTAGTACTTCTGCTGCTACTACTGCTACTATTAGTACTAGGCCTACTACTGCTACTACCACCACCACCACCACCACTACTGCTACTATTACTTGACTGACCACAATACCCTGACTGACCACAACGCCGTGACTGACCACAACCCCCTGGCTGACCACAACGCCCTTAGTGACCACAACACCCTGACTGACCCCAACACGCTTACTGACCACTACACCCTTACTGACCATGCTTGGACCCCGCATCGCCGCTTGCGGCTATATTGTTTGTATTTTTGTTTTTCTTCTTTTTCTGCCCTAAAAGTGTGGATCTCAGAAACCATACCCTCCACATCACCTAAACTTTCCAGATAGGTTCAAGAGGTCACCCCCTACTCGGAGAAAAAAAAAACACCAATCCACCAGATGGTGGCGCTATAACAGACCATTTCGCCTTATGGTCCATATCTTCTGAACCGTGTGTCCTATACTCAAAATTTCACTTATCCTGGATTCCTTGGATCAATATGCATCTATCCATATAGGCCACGCCCATTTGCGTGTGCCTAGATTTTCCGCCATTTTGAATTAGATCAAAAACCTACTTTTGCGAGCCCCTCCTAGACTGTTTGGCCAAATCACACGAAACTTTTTCTGGGTTATCTATGGACTACCCCGACCTAAAGTTATTAAAGGATTTTGGATACGTGAAACCGTTTTGAAATTATAAATGTCTAAACTTTTGTGTATTTGCTTTTGTTCTTTTCCTGCCCTAAAAGTGTGTGGATGTCAGAAACCATACACCCCCCATCACCCAAACTTTCCACACTGGTTCACGACATCACCCACTACTCAGAGTAAAAAAATTACACCAATCCACCAGATGGTGGTGCTATAACAGCCAATTTCACGTTTGTCGGTCCATAACTTCTGAACCACGAGCTGTAGAATCAAAATTCCACATCTACTGGTTTCCCTGGAGCATCATGCATCTAACCTACTAGGCCACGCCCATTTCTGTCTGGTAGATTTTCCGCCATTTTGAATTTGATCAAGAACCTACTTTTGCGAGCTCCTCCTAGACTGTTTGGCCAAATCACACAAAACCTTTTCTGGGTCATCTATGGACTACCCCGACCTAAAGTTATTAAAGGATTTTGGATACGTGAAACCGTTTTGAAATGATAAATCTCGAAACTTTTAATGAAACACACGCCAACACTAAATTGCCCACAACTCATTAACCGGTCAATTACAAGTACTGCTGCTACTACTGCTACCACTTCCACTACTACCAACACTACTACTACTACTACTACTATTACTACTTCTGCTACTATTACTACTACTAATGTGTTTTGGGGTTCTGCATCTGCTTTAGCATAATACATAGTTGGTTTAGATGTCACACAGTAATGCCCGATCCACAAAGACTTGACACCCACGTTTTAATAAAAACAAGTTTATGCCATAATTAGGTTACATCCGTGCCTTGTCATTGCTGTGGAAGGATGGTGTAGGGGTAGAGTAGCAGACACCAAAGCTGGAAGTCCTGGGTTCAAACCACAGCCAGGTAACTGTTTTATTTTTTGAAAATGTTGAATAAAGGTTAATCTGGATGCTGGAAGTGCTGATTCATTGGAATTATGGCCAGCCTTCCTTCTTGTATTGACACTTGACACTTGCACAAGTGTGTGGATCCCTATTGTAATTGTTCCGTTTATTATTATTATTATTAGGGGTGTTAGGATGACGTCATCATTCCTACTTTGATGTCGTCATTCCTACTATGATGTCATCGATCTCTGATGATGTCGCAAACGGTAGTGATGTCATAGCACAGGTGATGTCATGTTCGGATCTATAAAGGCCCGTTCCGGCAGGTCCTCTCCAGTGATTCATAAACTAAACTAAGATCACTTCAATCTCTGCAACCGTTCCCAACCTCGAACAAGTGCAGACCTAGTTATCAAGTTCCACAACCTCCCTACTCATCGAGACTTCAGTTACCGAGAGTGTCTTGGCCATCAACTACCCGCGAATAGATCCACATGTCTAACACCTTAAGCAAGGTTAACACCAATCCCGACAGTATGAATCACTCAGAAACGGATTTAGCGGATAAGGTTCCATCGATCAAGGAGGAGGACCATGAGGCGCCAGTTTCCCTGTCGGCCGCCTCAGCTGACCCACCAGGCGAGTCAACGAAGGGTCTTGTCGCCGAGGAGACCGTACAAGCGGTGCTGGCCCTGATGTCACGCCTGCTTGACACCCAGAAGGAGCAGGCGAAGGCCTTAAGGTCAACAGGGCAACGGCTAGATATGTATGAGTTTCAGAGTATGAATCACTCTGAAATGGATTTAGCGGGTACTCCAATCAAGGAGGAAGCCCCCGAGAGGCCAGTTACCCGGCCGGTCGCTTCAGCTGACCCACCTGGCGGTCAGCTGGATATCTCCACTCATCCTGATGTCTCCACTCGTCCCATCACGTTCGGAGACTTGCCGATAATACTTAAGCGCCTGATTGCCCACCAGGAAGAAGCAATCCAGGCTCTGGCTTCCAAGGCGAGGATCGGTACGCCCTCCTGGTTAACCGGCTAGATCGTCTCGACGGACTAAACCCTCCTGAGGGTGTCATTCAGCAGCCTTCCGCTCCTCCTGCCCCAGCTTCCGAGGGCACTGTCGTCCCGGAGGTTTCCAGACCTACTACCCCCCCAGCTACAGCGACCGTTGCTTCTAGCCCTGCCTCTCGGCCGCCTCCAGCTGCTAAGCGCATATTCTGGGGGGGAGTTCGCATCATCCCAGAGCAGGGGCAGCCACATTTGGGTCCCAGCAGCCATCTGTACCGTGATCTGACCGGCAGGGTTCGCATCACACCAGAGGAGAGGCAGCGCCGTTTGGACACCCGGAGCTGCCTATACTGTGGTCGAGCCGGGCATTACCTCTCCTCCTGCTCCCGGCGTCCAGTAAGTGGTCCCACCGCTTGCCGGCCCGTGGTACTCTCAGTGGATCGAGACTCTACGTGTCCAGCCCCGAAATCTGTACGGTTGGGCAGCGTTCCCTGCAGGACCCAGGAGTGGCAGTGTGTCTCCAAGAGGGTTAAGGAGTTGGAGAGGACTGTCGATCGTCTCATTGGGAAGTTCAATCGTTGCCTGCAGATCGGCTCCGTCCCCCCGCAGGGGGCCTCCGAGTCTGCTGGCCCTGAGGCACAACCTGTGGACCTTCCCCTTGCCGAGTCTGAACCCGTACCTCAGCAGCAGCCAATTCCTGTCCTTGACCCACACGTAGGTTCCAGCTTCATGCTGGGAGGTCCCCGTAGTGTCGTCAGCCCTCGGTCAAGAGCAAGAGCAAAGAAGAGGCGTTTAAAGGAGGAGACGGTGGGTGTCCTCCCCAAACTACAGGTCGGGAGGGCAGGCCTCGCTGAGTCAGATCCCCCTGTGGCTCTACCTTCGGAGACGGCGGCATTTGACCCTTTTGATGGTCTCCAGCCTCCCCTGTTTGGATCGTGCCCCGGGGGATGGCCGGCTCCAGAGGATCCACCGGAGCCGGTAGAAGTTCTGTCTACGTATCGGTCTATCTATGGCTTCGATATCCAGTATTAGGGAGGAGCACCTCCACTGTCCTACACCCCCTTTGGGGTCTGACCACCTGCATCTAACCACCTGCTGAAGAGCACCTCACTCTCCTACACACCCTTTGGGGTCTAACCACCTGCATCTAACCACCTGCTGAAGAGCACCTCCACTGTCTGGTCCCCCCTTTGGGGGTCTGGCCACCTGCGCCTGACCTCCTGCTGAGGATTTTCCGACGGATTTTCTGTTCTCCATATGCCATCCTTGATGGCCTCATTGGACGCCAGGTGGCGTCCGTTGAGGGGAGGGTACTGTTAGGATGACGTCATCATTCCTACTTTGATGTCGTCATTCCTACTATGATGTCATCGATCTCTGATGATGTCACAAACGGTAGTGATGTCATAGCACAGGTGATGTCATGTTCGGATCTATAAAGGCCCGTTCCGGCAGGTCCTCTCCAGTGATTCATAAACTAAACTATGATCACTTCAATCTCTGCAACCGTTCCCAACCTCGAACAAGTGCAGACCTAGCTATCAAGTTCCACAACCTCCCTACTCATCGAGACTTCAGTTACCGAGAGTGTCTTGGCCATCAACTACCCGCGAATAGATCCACATGTCTAACACCTTAAGCAAGGTTAACACCAATCCTGACAGGGGTCCAAGCACGAAGTGCGTGGATCCCTATTGTATCTGTTCCGTTTATTATTTAGGGGTCCACGCACGAAGTGCGTGGATCCCTATTGTAATTGTTCCGTTTATTATTATTATTAGGGGTCCAAGCACGAAGTGCGTGGATCCCTATTGTAATTGTTCCGTTTATTTTTAGGGGTCCAAGCACGAAGTGCGTGGATCCCTATTGTAATTGTTCCGTTTATTATTTTTAGGGGTCCAAGCACGAAGTGCGTGGATCCCTATTGTAATTGTTCCGTTTATTATTATTATTATTATTATTATTGTTACCTTTATTCTCCCCTAAAACAGTATGCACGTCAAAAACCGTAAGGGGTACAGTAGCCAGACCTTGCACATAGGTTGGAAATGTGCCCCACTACTCAGAGACAATCAATTAGCCATATTGGCCAGATGGTGGCGCTATAACAGACCCTTTTGCGTATTGACCCATAACTGCTGAACCGTGAGGCGTAGAATCAAAATTCCACATCTGCTGGATTCCCTGGATCAATACGCATCTATCCATATAGACCAGGCCCATTTAAGTCTGCTAGATTTTCCGCCATCTTGGACTTTCTCAATGACCTATTTTTGCGAACTCGTCCTAGGCCATTTGCCCAAATGAACCCAAACTTTTTCTGTGTCATCTCTGGACGTATAAAGAACGTGGATACGTGAAACCGTCTTGAAATGATAAATGTTTAAACTTTTGATGACACATGCCCTGACACTAAACACACACACACACACACACACACACACACACACACACATGCACACATACACCTTCCTTGTGAATCGATCTTCGCTTATAACTTTACTAATACTTCGCAGAAAATTATGTTTTGTACAAGAATAGACGCGGGCTAATGTCTTCTTTGCAAAAAAAAGGCTGTTAACCCCGCATTGAACCCCGCATTTAACCCCGTAACGTTAGTTGGTGTCTGGCTTTGCAGAAAGCTCTCAGCTTCTCAGCAAGCGCTGAGAATGCAGCGCTGCGCTCGAGCTGCGTGTCGGGCTTTCCAGAAAGCTCTCAGCTTCTCAGCAAGCGCCAGGATTGGCCAATGTCAACTTCAGTCTCCAGAACGATCCAATCAAATCACCCGCACGTTCTTGCGGTCCCGCCTTACAGTAGTGTTTCAACTGACTCTATCAGAATGCCATGGCAGTCGGACTTATAGTATTATTATTATTATTATATTATCATACTTGGAAACCATTTTATAAAAGCAATATAGCACTCAAGCTGCGTGTGTTGTGGCATATATCCCGCTGCTCAGCAGTTATCCCACTCGGCCTGCGGCCTCGTGGGATAACAGCTGATCAGCGGGATATATTTGCCACAACACACTGGCTCTCATGCTATATTGCTTAAATATATGTGCTTGACACATCTTAAAATGGCTGCCACTGATGCACTTCATATCCCAGAGTGCCTCACTCCACACACAGGTGTCAGTACATACACACACACACACACGCACGCACGCGCGCGCACACACACACACACACACACACACACACACACACACACACACACACACACACATATACACACACACACACATACTAAAATGGCCACCACGGCTGTACTTCATCTCCCAGAGTGCCTCACTCACTCACTTGTGGATTGTGCCATGTGGGTGGGAAGATGGGTGGAGCTATGGGTATAAAAGAAGTGCAACTGTAACCCAGGTCACCAATGGTTACCATGTAAACATTAAAGTGGGCAGAAACATGTAGTAATGCAATGTGACTGACACCCCTATCAGCCAATCAGAGTGGGCTGTGTGGTAGAGCTCTGTTGATTAGCTGCAGCAGGTGCCCTGAATCACTGAGATGAGGGTGACTATAGGAAGCAGAGCTGCAGGTTTGTGGAGCTGGTTTTAACATCTTACAATCAATTCAATTTTTTATGTTTGAACTTAAAGTGATTGGTTGCGCCTTTACTGATCTGTAGATATCCACCGTGCCAATACTTGACAGAAACCTGTTGAATCTAAACTCTGAAGCTGAATTGGTGAGTTATTGTTTGTGTGTTTGCACCCCCCACCCCACATTCTTGAAGTAACTTGTCCAACACTGACACACACACACACACACACACGGACACGCACACGCACACACAAAACACACACACACACACACACACACACACACACACACACACGTGAGCCACCTAATTGACTCAGGGCTGGGAGACTCAGACTCAAATTCCCATAATCCATCACTCCCTGGGTGGCTCTTCACAGACCACCACCATTCTGAATGAAGGACGCCACTTCGAAAAAGTAAGTCTACTGCCTTTTCTTGCACCCTATGCCACAGCAGTGACATTAGATAAAACATACAATATCATGCAAAATCAAAATTCCACCTACTGAACCTTGGCCTTGAATCTTTGAATTTGAATTACATACTCCAGATTTTCTAAAGTCAACCTATATGCAAATAGTGTCATGTCAATGTGAAGTTATAAAAGCTAAACATACTACTTCCTATGACTAATTTGTCTGTTTATGCCATGCTCTTCCACAGATCAACATCACTTGCAAAGTAATCAAACTGGTAAAACCCACAACTGAAGCAACAACCTGAGCCGGCACCACCATGAACACAACAACCTTCCTCCTCAGTGACCCAACTGGAACCATTGACCTAGCTGTGTGGGGGGACTGTAAACCTGACATCGACGACTGGTACCACCTGACCAACCTATCCATACACCACTGCACTTGAATCATACAGAGAACCACCACCACCCACCACTCAAAGCATCTATGGTGAAGTCTCTTCTGCCACCGTCACAAACAAGTACTTCTGTTTTTGGCACCCATCACTACTGTAAACTTTGACTCACTCGCATACAAATGTCACAAATGCAATCAACGCCATAAAACAGAAACCGCAAAACACATATCCAATTCTCTCTGTCCATCAATAACCAGGAAACATCATACACCATCCCACTCGCACTTATCACACCAGTGCTTACAAAATCACCAACTCAAATGACTACAGACGAAATAGAAGAAGCTATCCTCATGCTCAATCACATCCGAGTTGACATAATAGAGAATCAATTCATAGCCCTGACTCAGACTTGACTCCAAGACTCGACAGTCCCTCCACACAGTCCAGAAACTCAGCCCCACACAAGGACAAAATAGATTGATACATTTCTTTTTACTTTAAGTTTTTCATTTCATAAAAACTATTATTTGCAATAAAAACTTATTGTTTGAATCATATATCTGCCCCCTTGGCTGTCTTTTTTCCCAGTTTTTTATGCATTATATCCTAACTCCTTTAGTCAACCTTGAGCTTACACTTTTATTGCCAACTTGTAGATGTCCACTGTGCCCAAGCTTACCCTTTTAAAACATCTGAATAACAGACAAGTAACTTGTTAACTGATAACCTATTAAGTCACTAACAGTTTGACTTAAAGGGTGATTTACACAACCTGAATATTAATCTTGTTATACCTATACAGAGACACTATGAATGTACCATGTGGAGTTTGCAAACTCCTCCTAGGCCATTTCCCCAAATGAGCCCAAACTCTTTCTGTGCCATCTCTGGACTTACCTGATCTAAATGTCTGGGCGGAATTTAACACAAACACATATATACACACATATATATATATACACACATATACACACATATACACACACACATGCATACATACATACATACATACATATACACACATACAAACACACATATATACAGATATATATACATACAGATATATACACACATATACACACATATATACACACACATATACACACACATATATACACACATATACACACACATATACACACATATACACGCATATATATATACACACATACACATTTACACACATATACACACATACAAACACACACATATGATGTGACTCACAGAGCAGCCGTTTTCAGTGTCAAACGGGGAACTGCCTCTGTCCCCCTCCACGGTCCTCTTCACTGTCAGCGGCTGAGCTCTCTTCTCCAGAATCTCCGTCCTCACAGGCAACTATGGAATACTCCTTTGTGCGTCCTCTTGATGTAAGACTCAGTCTCCTCTTCTCGCTGCAGTGGTGAGCCGAGAAGATGCACACAGTCTAATACACCACATCAGCCGTAATGGGGAAGTGTACAGTCTCCCGATGGCTCTGCCCGTGGAGTCTGAAGTAGTTCTCTGTGCTCCTCCCGATGTAAGGTGCTCACAAGTCCAGCCCGATGCTGGGGTCCAGAGAGAGGTCCTCTTCTGTGTGGGATCCTCTTCGTTGAAGAGACTATTTGTGACAATCTCTTTTATACTGTTTCTGTGAGTTAATCCTCCCACACCATGAAGTGGCCTGTTTCCATCCAACATCGCCTCTTTCCCAGTTATCATGCTGTCATAATTTCACATGATTGGAAATACCCTGTCATACCATCACAAGACTGCCTACATTCACCCATTCACACACAGATGGCAGCCAGCTGCCACGCAGGGTGCTGGCACAGCCATCGGGAGCAATTTGGGGTTCAGTGTCTTGCCCAAGGACATTTCGACATGCGGACTGGAGGAGCCGGGGATCGAACCACCGACCTTCTGATTGGTGGACAACCCACTTTACCTCCTGAGCCACAGCCACCTTCTAACTGCCTACTGGCCAAAATGCACGTACCCAGAGGAAATGCAAGAGGGAGTTTTTGTTGTTGCTTTAAATAGGCAAGAGCGCTCCTACTCGAGGCCTTCACTTTTTGGTTTCACTTTTGAGACACTTGCTTTTAGACAGCTCTGATAGCCTTCTCTTTAGATAGCAATATAAAGTAATAGAGAACTCTTTGTATCTGTTTTGTATTTTTGCTTGTATGCTTTTTATTTTATTCTTTCAGAATAAATATTTTTCAACTTTTTATACTTTCAGTCTCCTTCAAAATTATCTAGTCCTTTACCTGTTCTTTTCATCACTTGAGGAGTCAGAGGGCTCTCTCTCTCTCTCTGAGAGAGACGCTCTTGTTTTAACATAGATCTGGTGAGTCTAAAACTTTCAAGGTTCTTTAAGTGAGATTTAAAAGAAACGTTCAGAGAACTTCCAAGTCTGAAAACAAGCGGGGTGAGGTGAAAGGTCAAGTGACCCCCCTCTGCTCTGCTAGACTCATAAACACTCTAAAGTATTTGAGGTGGTTACGGGTGAATTTACAGACACTCTTTTGAAATGCCAGGAACTTCTATGATCATTATTATTCTTTTGGAGTCATTGGTATAAGAAGGTCAAAGGTTAACGGTAAAGGAGCCACACCAGGCTGACCTTATGCCTCAGAAAGTGCACTGACCCTGCTCTAGCGCTGGTTATACCACGGGGCTATTGAGGTTTTAAGCCTGTGTGAGTTCCGTCGGGCAGCGCGGGTTACTCAGAAGGTCAGAAAGGTCACCACCGCACGGGACGTGAGACACCCCGTGTGGAGGCACCAGACTGGACTCTTGAATTTGTTAGCTATAAGTAATGATTCAGTAACTGATTCAGTAACTGAATCATTACTTATAGCTAACAAATTCAAGAGTTAATTCAAGAGTTGTTCCGGGTGAGATCCGAACTGAAGTTTTGAAGATAATCCACCCAAATACTACTATCTGTCCAAGTACGTATAGATTTGAAGGTACATTCTGTCCTTTAAAACCAAGTACTTAGAGAGTACTTGGACTCCGGCTCTACAGATCCATAGTATGGCTCTACCGACTCACCTGATTCAACAGTCTGGTTAGCTTGTTTGGTAGAAAACCTGACAACAACCCTAACAACCTTGAGCTGTGGGTTTGAAAACTCACCCGGAACAACTCTTGAATGTATGTGTTAGTTATAAGTAATGATTCAGTACTCATGAACTACTCAGTATGATGTTTTACTTCACATTAGGGTAGACAAAAAGGAATGAGGTACTGATCCACCTGTGAGTGTGAGAGCAGGAAGAGAAAGAGAGAGAGAGAGAGAGAGAGAGAAAGAGAGAGAGAGAGGACAGAGAAGGACACAAACATCATGGCCCCTATCTTCCCACTGGCGTTAAACGCAAAAAAACGTGCCTTGTGCCTGCCTCGGGAAGATGGCAACATGGTTTTAGGCCCCGAAATGCGCTTTACGCCGAAGAGGCATGGCGCAGTGCCAGAATACACCAGAATGGGCGTCTCGGCCTTAAATACCGGCCTAACGCATCTTCCCACCTGGCGTTAATTTGGCGCTTAGCACTTTTGAAAACCAGGCCTTATTCAGTGCGCTGGTTATATTACTGTGCATAATTGCACGGAACTCTCCTCTGCCATCTCACTCTATCTCCCCCTCTCATTCTCTCACTCCCTCTCTCTCGCGTGTCAGACAGGCACAATGACCGATGAAAAAAAAGTTGTTATACTGTAGTTTTGAGCCCCTGTCATTCAGAGGCTGTTGCATCATCCTACCTGTGCGCTCCCCTACCAAAGCCACACATGTGAAATCTCCCAGCATGCATTGAGGCTAATACATTTCGACAAGAAATAGGAACCAAATCAGCCTAAATAGGCTAAGTGGTAGATATAAATAATATGTATGTTAACACAAGATGCAATTCTGGAACATTTCAATATTGGACAAAATAAAACATAAAAATGAAAAACACAACCCTATGTGAAACATATATGTAATCCAGGTGGAATATATATCCCTTGCAAATACAACGTGATATAGACGAGTGACAGCCATAACACGGTTCTACTGTGATGTCCGCTCCAGCAAGACTTGGCTTACTTCACACAGTATACTTTTACAATAAAAACACATTTATGCAATGACTTTACATAACGTAGGCTATATGTATGTAGCCTGGGTAAACCCATCCCCCACGTGACCTGCTCTCAGACCTGTTCTCAGTCACTATGGTCTGGAATCCCACCATTGTTAAACGATTTCCTGCGGTTGTTGGGCCCCCCCCCGATAGACCGCTCCATTACGCAACCATCATCCAACCAGTTTAGTGCACAGAGCCAGTGGCGTGTCTAGGGAGTGGCCTGGGGTGGCATGGGCCACCCCTAGAATCTGATTGGCCACCCCAGGTGCCACCCCATATGATTGGCTCTCTGCACAGTCAGTAAACCAAGCTTCCGTGTATAGGCGCAATCCAGTCTTAAACCTGAGAGGCAGTAATGAGCCATAGTAGTGTCTAGCCTGCAGAAAGCCCCAGAGAAGAAGATCTTGATTTCAGGATTTGGCGCAGCTGAGCAGCAAACAACGTAACGCTAAGTCGTGTGTGTGTGATGAAGTGAAGAAGCGTCCCCTGTCTTTCCTGGCGGCTACATGGACCAGGTGTGTTCTATATACTATTTATTTATTGTGGCATGCGTGAGTAGACTCTTTGATACACATGACTAGCTACTAGTGGTTTAAAGAAAGACAACATACATTACCTGCCAACAAACACGGAGATTTTCACTTTGAAATTAAGCACCCTCGCTAAAAAAAATATCATGACATGTTATGGTAGACTTGAAAGGACAATAAACCTGTGTGCTAGGCTATGTGATAATGTGGTGCAGCAGGTCTCAGCTTGCTAGTTGCTTGCTAACATGAGCAAACCTGTCGTCAGTCATTGTTTGGTAGTCAATGCTAATGCTAGCTATGTAAATCTGTCTTGTGTAACTTTGTAGGCCTGATGTGAGCATGTCAAATGTATCCATGCATGCACAAGGAAATCTATTGTGCAAGACATATAAAGTGACATTATTCATGTGACTATTACAGTATGAAAAGAAATCAGAAGATTGAGGATTTATTCTCCATCAAAACTAAGAAATTAAAACCTGCACAGCAGGACAGAGCAGCCAGCAGCACTGCTACCAGTCATTTACAGTCAGAGCTGCAGGAGAGAGCAGCAACAAGCTCTCCTCCTTGTCAGTCAGATGAGTCAAGCCAGCAGCTTGACAGCAGGGATGTACAGCAGGAGCCCCCAGCTGTATGTGTGCGTATGTGTATACTGTCAAATCCTAATAGTTCCAGATTTCTCTTTAGAAACCTAAACAGTTATCTTGATATTGCCTTGATGTCAATGGAATTGTGATTAATTGCCAGACATTGCAACTAAAGTTGAAACTTGTCAATTATGTGTGTAGAACTGTGATACAGTACTCAACCCGAGGCTCTAGAGCCACATGCAGCTCCTTTATGGGTACTGTAGTTGTGGCTCTTTTAAGTCCTACTATAAATAAATAAATAAATAATCGGGAAAAAAAACAAAGGGAGGAAAGGAAAGATTTTTCTTTGTCAATGTGGCTCCTGACTAGGGCAAGGTTGCATACCACTGGTGTATAAGTACAATAATCATGAGTAACATGCCCGTTAGCTTACTTAAAAAAGGTTGATTTTATTATAATTCTAATGGCAACTTATGTTTTTGTAGACTCAGACACAGATACTAGTGGTGATGAAGGCCCTTCAGCTTTTCCTGCACATCAGGGTATGTATACATTTGGCTTGGGATGGGGATCCTTTGCTTATTCAGGGGACAGTTATTTCTATCAATACAAGTGTGAAAAAGGTATATGACTAATTTGACATGCAAATAAATTGATACAACTGTTAAAATGGCTGTATTGGTATAGGTGTGCCAAGTCAGCCACCGTCTGACAACCCTCCATCCAGCCGTACCTGTGCAGTCCCATCCCAGCAGCATCCAGCAGGCCGTAGTGATGTCACAGCCCGTGTTTCCCCCCCTGGACCTCATGGTATGCGTTTGCATTTCATTTTTCATATGAAATATATTGTGCTTAATTAACACATTGACTGCCAGCCGTTTTTTTCTTGCTGTAGGTAGCTTCTGCCAAGCCGTTTTTTGAGGATTGTGGCTCATTTTACAAGCGCCGAGGATTATTTTCTGCTTGGAGTTTGTGAACATACAATATCTCAAAAGTACTAATAGAATGTGTACTTTCTCTGTCTAAAAGAGTTAGTTTGTAGAGTTAGTAGTTATGTAAGCATTAGCAGTTGAATACAGCATGGTTTTAGCATTAGAAAAAATATTCAGAGATAAACGGCTTTTTGTGAAATTCGATAGAGCTGTCACTTTAACCATTCATTTTTGGCTCTCTCTCTCTCTCTCTCTCCCTCCCCCTCTCGCTCTCTCTCTCTCTCTCTCTCTCTCCCTTCCCCTCGCTCTCCCTCCCTCTCTCTCTCTCTCTCTCTCTCTCTCCCTCCCTCTCGCTCTCCCTCCCTCTCTCTCTCTCTCCCTCCCTCTCGGGAGGGAGACGCACTAGGTTTAATCCTAGTGAGAGGGGGAGAGGGAGAGAGAGAGAGAGAGAGAGAGAGGGAGGGAGGGAGAGAGAGAGAGCGAGAGAGAGAGAGAGAGAGAGAGAGGGAGAGAGCGAGAGGCAGAGTTGCTTCAACCCCTCCCTCTTCTTGGCTGCCGCGGCCGTCACAGTCTCAGTGCTTTTGCTGCTCTCCTGTGCCTGTCTGCAGGCTGCTGTTTGAGGAAGTCGGCATGGACTCGCTCGCTTCTTGGGAGTTTTGGTTGAGAGAAGCTTTTGCGATTCTGGTCATATTTATGCTGCGTGTTTCAAAGTGTGTTCCACCTGTAATGTATTATGTAAATTTGCAATCCCGCATCGCCAGCAATCAGTGCGAAAACGAGAGCGTTTTCCCCCAACCATTTTCATGAGAATGTAATACTGTAAAATCGCCTCGCCATTTCCTTGAATGGCTTTGCTCCCTTTTTCTTTGATTTCGCTCGTCTGGGGGAGCACTGTCAACACTTAGTGGGTCGGTAAAATAGATTATACACATTCAATACCTCCAATAATTGTACAGGAGACGTAAAAGGGATTGATCAACGCCCCACCGTCAAAAAAAAAAAAAACGTTTTTTTTGACGTATCCATACGTCGCTGGCAGTCAAGCGCTGGATTTTTTTTGACGTATGCATACGTCGCTGGCAGTTAACGTGTTAATATTGTACTTCATACAATTCTTACATCTGCATTAATGCCCAATGAGCACTTCTGTCCCAATGTGACTTCCATAACATAATGCAGGATCTGATTCCCATGCTTTTGTCACTTTCAGATATTTCACAGTCAAGAGCAGCAGCTCCCACTCAACGTTGCCTAAACGTCTTTCTCAGAACCATGCAAGGTGCGTTTAACGCGTCGTGGTACAACCGTTATTCATGGCTTGAATACTCCCAGAATAAAGATTCAGCCTACTGTTACGCATGCTGACACTTCTCCCTCCCTAATGCGCCAGAATCTGTTTTCACCTCTGAATCAGGTTTTTCACATTGGAAAAAAGCAATGTTCAAAGATGGTGGCTTTAAGTTGCATGAGAGATCTGAGTCTCACGTTAACGCCATGTTGGCCTGGAATGAGCACAAGAGGGTAGTGCTTACGGATGCTTCTATAATAGACATGCTTAACAAAGAGTACAGGAAGAAAGTTGAAGAGAATCGCCGTTACATTAAAACAGTTGCAGATGTACTGCTTTTGACAGCAACTCAGAATATAGCTCAAAGAGGTCACCTGGAATCTGATGAATCTGACAACAAAGGGAATTTCTTAGAAGTTCTAGAAATGATTGCTAAACACAATCCGGTGGTAGCCAAAAAAATGAAGGCGCAAGGCAATGCTAAATACATGTTTATCTTGCTGCCAGGCGGTGTCCATTTGTAATGGCTTGGTGCATCTATTTCAGTAGCTTTTAAAGGATCCTTGACATACCTGATTAACAAGGACCCTTCCTGTTGTTGTTGTTACATGGTGGCTGTTAAAGCTGTGTGTAAAAACCTGAGTTGTTCTTGTGTTGTTGCCACCTGCTGGCGACTTGCATTGCCTTGTACAACTCAGGGGTCAAACATTGAAATCAAGTCTAGCAGAAAATCTATGATGTGGGCTGGTATGTTTCATGCAATGTTTTTGGTAACCCTTCCATGTCACTGTCACTATGACCGGTACTTGTTATTTACCAGGTAAATGAATGGCAAAAATAGTGAGTTTCAAAGTAATTGCAGCTGTAACTAGTAGATAAATACACTTGTAAAGTAAATAGTTTTTATTTATGTTTTATTGGCACTTATATACTTTATACTGTGGCTATTTGAGGCAAGTAAGCTAGTGTGAGTTCAGCACTTGAAGTTTTGCACAGATGAGGCAAGTAAGCTAGTGTGATTTCAGCACATTTAAAGCTTTGCACTTGTAAAGTAAATCTTTTTGTTTAATATTTATTTTGTATTCTGTTGGCACTCAATACACTTTACTTTTATACTGCGAGTATTTTTCAATGCCCATTTTCTTTTGTATGTGGCCTACTTTTGGAGGTGCAATTTCTTTAAAAATAAAACATGGAAGCTTTATATTACATTTGTATGGCGCTACTCTTTGTGATTGATGGGTCTATTTCTCTTAAATGATGCTTTAAACACAGGAACGTAAGACACTGTAATGTTACTAATTAAAGTAGATATATGTAGTCTAGTTGGGACGAACATGGTAAATTAATGCTATTCTGACGTGTGCCGTGTGTGTGCACAGTGCGAGCGAGTGCGTGTGTTTTTTTGGCTAAAAGTCCAAAAAACGTCAAATTTTCTTCGGCACCGCCCTTGCGGGCGACGCCGTGGCCACCCCTTCGTAAGTCTGTGCCCCACTTGTGCCACCCTGGTAAAAAAAGTCTGGACACGCCACTGCACAGAGCACATGCGCAGTGCAGCAGATGGCGTCATCACTCTGCGACCTTTGTTGTTAGCGCATTAGCTAACACTTTTCATTTCAGTACTGCTAACACGCAAATGGTTACAACCAGCTACAACCAACCAAGCCCCCCTCCGCCCGAAATGTAAACAGACTCAGAGCTGGCCTACGGATCGATGTGTGATTTCCAGGTAAGAATATGTTATTCACAGGTATATGCCACACTATATATTATCTCAGAAACTAGCGTAATTGTGTTTGGTAAGAAAGACATTCGATAAATGACTGACTTTTCCTCATCGGCTGTGTGGGGGTTAGCTAGATTATGGGAGCATTTAACGATCTAATGAATTCTAGAAAAACATGTCAGAAGCTAGCTAACGTTAGCCACGTGTAACATACAGTAACTGCTACGTTTGATATTATTAGAGCTTCCAAGAAGAGAGAACATCGCCTCTGCCAATGACTCCTGTGACGGTGGTCAGGGAATGAACAGGACAACTGTCTACACGGACCCAAACCTCGATCCCTGCTGCAGATGGCCGCAGATCTGGAGAGATATTTGTGGCTGTGAAGAACAGTCATCATCTATACAGTTATCAGGGACACGCTGTCTTATCTGCATAAATCATATTGAATAGTACCAGACAAAACCTTCAAAACAAATCAAGCTCATGCAGGGTGTCGGGCAGCAGCAGTGCATCGCGCACCCCTCTGGAGCTCGCAGAGCTCCAGGCTGCCTCCGGGGCTCGACTCTGCTGCAGCCCGAGGTCGGGTGCAGGGTGTCGGGCAGGCAGCAGTGCATCGCACACCCCCTCTGGAGCTCACAGAGCTCCAGGCTGCCTCCGGGGCTCGACTCTGCTGCAGCCCGGGAATGATCGTGGACTTAATGTTAATCAAAAACGGCCACACTCATAACGGTAAGGTGTGTTTGACCTAGCTAGAAATAACGTTAATGCACTCGCATTTCAGCGTGGTTACAGATGTAGCTGACGCTAGCTAGCTACAGTAGATTTTTGGAGGCTATAGCGTTAACGTGAATGTCATGATAGTGAGCGTAGTGTTATACTGTATATTATACATAATCCAGATCATATTCCAGATGCAACCTAGCTAGATGTTAAGCTCCACACTGCTGTATGAGTACAATCAAATCTATCAAGCCTTGATATCATATTCCAACGTGAATTCAGCTGAGGGGTTCGCTCCAGAACGAGACTGTTGCATTCAATATTTGTACACGTGTTTCTGACTTGGATTGATTAATCAAAATTTTCAAAATCTTTACTACTGTACTGTCCATTAATAATGACATCAGGTGACAAGCTGAAATGTCAATTCGTATAGCAAATCTAGGTAAATTTCAGACTTTAACGTAGTGTCTTGTCTGAAGTGAATACAAGTGACCTATATTTTTCAATCCTGTCTTTGAATAAAAGTTGTACATTGTGTTATACTTGAAAACCATGTCTTTGCTCCCTTTGTGTTCACAATTACAACAAACCTGTATGGTTTATCTGTTGGCATTAAACCGTGGTATTTCCTTGGGTGATATTCCATATTTGTCATTAAACCTAGCTGTTCACATCTGCATTTTATACAAATTGGGCTAAATTTGCAATGATGAATCAAAGCCACGTGAGATATTAAGTAGCCTACTTTTATTAAAAAACAAAATAAAATGCAAAGATAGGTTTCCTTCTCTAACTATTGGTGCGTTCACAAAATATTTACACAATGAGATTTTTTTATAAATAATCTTTAATAACGTGGATAATGATGACATCTGCAGCTGCTGGACGAGAGACAGAAGAAACTACGAAACCGAAGATTGGAGCAGAGGACATGACTACAGAGAAACTTAACCGACCAGCACTCTGCTTCAATCAATGAATGCTTATAAATAAACCATACACATGAGAATTACCGTTAACGTTACAGCATTTAATAACATAAATATGGTGATATCTGGTGGTCTGAAATTACTCTCTCTATCTACAGTAGGGTAACTGGCTCCTATTGTGTCTTATTATTGTAACGTTTGAATCAGCGTTTCATAATAGCCTAATGTTACAGTAGCCTGGATGACGTTGGCTAACGCTACCCAGCCTTCCAGCATTTATCTTCCATAATGCATTAAATCATAATCACAATGCTATGAAGACATTAGCTGATCACCACAGAGCTGCACAGACAAGTTTATCAGATAATTTCGCCGTAAAATGTGTCCAGGTGATCAGCTCTGAAGCCCCGGCTTGTATGGTCCGCTAAAATCCGATTTCGATATAGGTGTTATTTTGATCAACAGACCTAGCATCACATTATTCAGCTTAAGGATCCTTATGTGGAAACATTTTGAGAACCACTGTTTTGAAGTACTATTACTATAGCTGTTTTCATTCTCACATGACAATACAACAGAAGAGTATCAAACAAAAACATTTTTATTCAGTTCCATTCAAAAAAGTACAATTTGAGTATGAACAGTACAACATGCAGTACAACATGCAGTACAGTATGGAAAGAATATGAAGTTCTGTTGGCTGCCATTAACCTCACAAATCAACCATTGCAGCCGGACTGGTCATTTGGTTCAGCATCAACATGGGCTGAGAGATTGAGTAGGCTAAATAAACAATACACATGAGAATTACAGTTAACGTTACAGCATTTAATAACGTTAATTTTCGTGTACCCGGTGCCAGCATATTTCGCCACTTTTTCTTCATCAAGGCCTCTGGGGCCCTATTCTCCCACAGGCCTTCGGCACTAAAACGGGCCTTAACCGCAAAAAAACGTGCCTTGCGCCTGTTTTGGGACGATATCAATATGGCTTTACGCTGCCAAATGCGCTTTAGGCCGAATGGGCGTGGCGCAGTCCAGAATGGGCCAAAGTGGGCGTGTCGGCCTTAAATCTCGGCGTACTGATATCTTGGCACCTGCCTTAAATTTAGCGCTTTGCGCCTTTGAAAACCAGGCCTATTCACTGCGCCAGTGCACTTGTGCCTCTCCCCTGTCACCCTTCTCTGTCTCTCTCTGAAACCAGGCCTATTCAGCGCGCCAGTGCTCTTCTGCCTCTGAGTCACCCTTCTCTCTCTCTCTCTGACTCCCTCGCTCAAACAGACACAACACATAGCAGCACCCAGCTTCCCATAGGAAATAGCAGTTGTAAGTTTACTGCCTGTGAATGTCCACTCCCAGCATGCAATTGGGTCCTCCATTTCGCTACTAAATAGAGCCGAAATAGATATAAAAGGTAGATCTAAAATAATGTGTAATGGTAAGACAACCTGCAATTGTCGAACATTTCAATATTGGACCAAATAAAACATGAAATGAAACACCACCCTATGTGAAACATATATGTCCTCTTGAGCCTATATATACCCTGTGTGGATTTAACGTGATTTAGGTAAGTGACAGCGGAACGCGCTTCGGAAGCTTCTACTGTCATCTGCTATACTGTGATGTGCGCTTCGCCCTACTCCACATTTAGTTTTACAATAAAAACACATTTATGCAATGACTTTACATAATGTAGGGTAGCCTATATTTATGTGCATCATTCTACCTGCAGCAGGGGAGAGAAAACGATATCTTTCTGGACAAACTTTCACCAATCTAATAGGCTATATTTTTCTAGCTGATGCGTTTAGTACATTATTTTCACTTTGATCTTGCTATAGTGTAGCGTATTTACATGCTTGCAGTATTGAAACTGCAGTTAGATTGGTTTGAGAAGCATAATAATATGGAATAATAGCCTATAATGCAGACAGACAGGCTGGATGAAGGGAGGGGGGGGGGGGGGCAGAGCGTTTGGCTTTCGTCTGGTTTTGCGGGATCACTGGAATTGGAGCTAAAAAGGCAAGCGTGCGATTCGTTTATTGCACTTATCCAATGAGCATGACGGTGCATAATTTTACGCCTAAAAGGCGTGGTTGTAATGCTTTGGGCTGCATCTAGCGCCAGCACGACGATATCAAGTGCGCCTTTCCACGCCCACTGCTTTGATCTGCGCCTGCCGCTCGGCCTAGAAACTGCGCCGATGCAACGATAGGGGCCCTGGACTTGCATACACAAGCTTGCAGCGTCCATGTCCTTGTCTTTATCATTCACCCCACCGATCTGCAACGCCTTGATTCCCAGATTAGAAGCCTCGCGTATCTGGTCCTCCATTAGCGCATTTAACGGCGACACAACAATACGTAGCTGTAGCTGTTCATAGCCATAGCTAGTAGCTAGCTCGGGAGCTATGCTTTGGAAAGACCAAAAGCTAATGGCTAGCCGCTGCAGCTGTTATACGTCATTGACAAAGACGCACTCTCTGATTGGCCGATCACGGCAGGACTGATGTTGGCAGTCACGCCGTCACTCATTGGCTGCGGGGTGGCTGCGGGTCTGCGGGAGTCTTTCAACCGCCGCGGAAATCGATTTGAATGGCCCGTTCGCTAGACGATAGTGACTGGGAACTGAGAGAGCAGGTCACGTGGTGGCTGGGTTTACCTAGGCTAATATGTATGTGCATCATTTAGCCTGTGCAGCAGGTAGTGTACAAGTTATAAAACTACCTGCCCTGAATGAGGAGTGGGGGTGCTTGTTCACTATTGTGAAAGTTATGTGTTTACAACATAAAGATCATGGAATTGGATGCTATCAGGAATGTCACTGATAGTTAACGTTCTATATTGTAGGCTACAGGGAGACCCATCAGCCCTGCTGAACAGATCTGTATTTGCCTGGCTGTAGGTTTAATTGTTTTATTCAGGCTATGATCTGTGATGTGCTGAGATATCCAAAGACAGGAAGAATGTCATTATGTAACTGCAGTTCACCTATGAGCACAGTTGTGCATAATTCTACGCTTAAAAGGCGTGGTTATAATGCTTAAAGCCGTGTGTAGCGGCGACACGAGAATAGCCAGTGCGGCGGTCCACGCCCACTAATCTGCGCTGCGCCTGGCGCTAAAAACGGGCCTTAAACGCAAAAAAACTTGCCTTGCGCCTGCCTCGGGAAGATATCAGCATGGCTTTAGGCCCCGAAATGCGCTTTAGGCGAAATGGGCATGTCGCAGTCCCAGAATGGGCGAGAATGGGCGTTTCGGCCTTAAATACCGGCCTAATGATATCTTCCCACCTGGCGTTAATTTAGCGCTGAGCGCTTTTCAAAACCAGGCCTATTCAGTGCGCCAGGGACAGGATAGTGAATGGAGAATAGAATATAGAAAAAAATTGTTTAGAATACAATAGAATATAAGATTGGAAGATTACAGCATGCAGTGGCAACCCTTCTCAGGCTTTGGGTGAAGTTGTAATGCACAGTTGATTTATTTAGTTTAGGCTATCCTAATAATCCTCATTTATGTGCGGGATCCAGACACACAGCAGCAGAGTTATATCTGTCTTTGATCTTTTTCAAATGGGATAGCTGTCTAACTATACACATATTTGATGTATAAAAAGAAAATCGTTTTGGAACATTTTGATTAGCAATATTAACGTTGTATTAATATAGCTCAATGTTTTATTATCCCACCCCCCCCCCCGAAATTAGCTACTAATATTACTAATATTCCTAATTAATATGTATTATTATTTCATTCAGATAATTGACATTATAGGCATATATAGGCAAAATAAAATACACATACTCAATAATAAAATCCAGTAAATAAAATAGAATAAAGTAATCAGATCCAGTAAAAGTGATAGGTGTCATTCAGAGGCTGTTGTATCATGCAGTGGGGGAGAAGAGAGAAAACGATATCATTCTGCCCAAACTTTCATCTAATCTCATGACATCCAGCCATAGGCTATATCTTTTTCTATCCGATGCGTTTAGAACATTATTTTCACTTTGATCTTGCTATAGTGTAGCGTATTTACATGCTTGCAGTATTTAAACTGCAGTTTATTGGTTTGAGAAGCATAATAATATGGAATAATAGCCTATATATGGAGACAGATAGATGGGGATGAAAGGGAGGGGGGGAGGAGAGCGCTTGGCTTTTCTGGTTTTACTGGACTACTCCGTGGAATTGGAGCTTAAAAGGCAAGCGTGTGATTCGTTTACTGCACTTATCCAATGAGCAGACGGTGCATAATTTTATGCTTAAAAGGCGCGGTTATAATGCTTGAGGCTGCGTGCAGCGCCGACACCAAGATATCGAGTGCGCTGGTCCACACCCACTAATCTGGGCTGCGCCTGGCACTAAGCACAGTTTATAGGCTGATGCAACGATAGAGCCCAGTGTCTCTACCCCTTTTGGTGTTGGCAATGGGGTACGGCAGGGGGGCTACTCTCCCCTGTTCTCTTTAATTTATATATGGATAATCTCTCTGTCCAGCTAAGAGGCTGCAGAACAGGATGTATGATCGGTGACGCCTTGATTAACCATCTTATGTATGCGGATGACCTGGCGATCTTCTCCCCCTGCAGCGCTGGGTTTCAACATCTGCTGAATATCTGTTCTGATTACGGGGTGCAATTTGATGTGAAATACAATGCTAAGAAGAGTGTTGTTATGATCTGTAGAACGAAAGAGGACCGGGATCTTTTCCTGCTTTTCTTTTGTCTGAGCATGCTCTATGGCCCCTATCGTTGCATCGGCGTATAGTTCTAGGCCGAGCGCCTGGCGCAGTGGGCGTGGACCAGCGCACTTGATATCTTGGTGTTGGCGCTACACGCAGCCTAAAGCATTACAACCACGCCTTTTAAGCGTAAAATTATGCACCGTCATGCTCATTGGATAAGTGCAGTAAACGAATCACACGCTTGCCTTTTAAGCTCCAATTCCAGTGGTCCAGTAAAACCAGACAAACCCAAGCGCTCTGCCCACCCCCCCCCCCCCCTTCATCCCGTCTGTCTGTCTCCATATATAGGCTATTATTCCATATTATTATGCTTCTCCAACCAATCTAACTGCAGTTTAAATACTGCAAGCATGTAAATACGCTACACTATAGCAAGATCAAAGTGAAAAGAATGTTCTAAAGGCATCAGCTAGAAAAATATAGCCTATCCCTATATGATGAGATTAATTAGATTGGTGAAAGTTTGTCCAGAAAGATATCGTTTTCTCTCCCCTGCTAGGATGGTAGGATATGCACATAAATATAGCCTACATTATGTAAAGTCATTGCATAAATGTGTTTTTATTGTAAAACTAAAATGTGAAGTAGAGCCAATTTATTGGAGCAGACATCACAGTAGGTACATGACAGTAGAAGCGCGTTACGCTGTCACTTATCTCAATCACGTTAAATCGACAAGGGATATATATAGGCCCAGGATGACAAATAGGTTTCACATAGGGTGGTGTTTTCATTTCATGTTTTATTTGGTCCAATATTGAAATGTTCTACAATTGCAGGTTGTGTTACCATTACACATTATTTAGATCAGGGGTGCCCACACTTTTTCAGCTTGGGAGCTACTTTTAAAATGACCAAGTCAAAGTGATCTACCAAACATATTTATTTATATATATATACACTGAGTATACAGTGGAAAACAGTGGAACAGTGGAAAAACAGTGTAAACAGTGGAAAAACAGTGGAAAAACAGTGGAAACAGTGGAAAAACAGTGGAAAAACAGTGGAAACAGTGGAAAAACAGTTTAAAAAAAAAAAAAAAAAAAAAAAAAAAAATCTTCCTCAATGCCATGCGATCAACCACACTACCTTCGCGATCGACCGGTCGATCGCGATCGACGTATTGGGCACCCCTGATTTAGATCAACCTGTTGTTCAACCTGTTGTTCAACCTGGCTCATTTGGTTGCTATTTAGTAGTGAAATGGAGTACCCCATTGCATGCTGGGACATTCACAGGCAGTGAACTTACAACTGCTTTTTCCTATGGGATGTGTGTTGTGTCTGTCTGAGCGAGGGAGTCAGAGAGAGACAGTCGTATTGTGCCTGTCAGACTGAGGAGAGAGGGAGAGAGTGACACAGAGAAGGGTGACAGAGGAGAGCCAGAGGGGAGCGCTCCGCGCAACTGGCGCACTGAATAGGCCTGGTTTTCAAAAGCGCTAAGCGCTAAATTTACGCCAGGTGGGAAGATATCATTAGGCCGGTATTTAAGGCCGACACACCCATTCTCGCCCATTCTGGGACTGCGCCACGCCCATTCGGCCTAAAGCGCATTTGGCAGCGTAAAGCCATATTGATATCTTCCCGAGGCAGGCGCAAGGCACGTTTTTTTGCATTTAAGGCCCGTTTTAGCGCCGAAGGCCTGTGGGAGAATAGGGCCCTATGTGTCTGTGACAAAACCAAATATCTGGGCCACTTCATCACTGATATGGGTGATGATGATGATATGTATAGACAGCGACGTGTGTTATACATTCAGGCTAACATGTTGGTCAGGAAATTCCACTCCTGTTCTGATGATGTTAAGATCCCACTCTTTAGGGCAGGGGCACTCAAATACAAATCTTAAAGGTCCACAATGTAAATTTTCAAAGGTCCAAAGGTCCAAAGGTTCATTTATTAAGGTCATTCAAGCATACAACTGGAAAAGCTGTTGAAATTGTGAATTGTGAAAATGTCAACATGAACATCATCAATTATTCTTTATCTTCTTTTCAAACAATTTACTGATGATAATAACTTAAATAATAATAACTTGAAATAACTTAAAAACATTAACTTAAAAACAAAGATTTCTGGTCTGACCTTGTTCCTATTGTGAAAATGTCAACATGAACTCCATCAATTGTTTGTTATCTTCTGTTCAAACAGTTGACTATCTGAATAACAATAACTCAAAATAGCTTAATAAAAACAAAACATTTTCTATTCTGACCTACAAATCACCATTTTTCCACCCCACCAACTGGTTCAGACACCAACCCACTAAAGGTGAATCAAACAATCAATAATAAAAGTCAAAAATAAGTCCAGAACTATATTGCACATTGTCTGTCAAACACTGTTGCTCAATGAGAGAAGTGGCTCCTTTTGTCTGCTGCCAAGGCTTTGAACTTTGGCACAAAAGGAGTGATGGCCAGACGGAGACACTGATCCAAGTGTTCATTGGTGAGTCGATTGCTGTATTTGTTCTTCACCATGTTCATTGTTGAGAATTCAGACTCGCAGCTGTATGTTGAGCCAAACATTGTGAGGATGTGAAGTGCCATCTTATGCAGGAGAGGGAAATTAGCTGCAGTAACCATCTTCGTCCAGAAGGTGGGCATGTCACAGTCAGCCTCTTTCAGTGCAAGGTTTTCCTGGAGGTCAACCAACTCACTTTGCAGAGAAGCAGCACTGACCCATGGGAAGATTTGTTGTGCTTATGTAGAGAACTCTGTGACATTTCTGACCAGAAATGGGTTTTCAATGCACAGTAGGACTTGTTTTCCTAATTTGAAGTCATCAAAGCGGGTCTTGAAATTTTGAATCAGCTTCTCCAGGAATTCAGCATCCTGAAGATGTCCGTCTCCTTTTGTCTGTTCCAAAAGTTTGGGGAAGTGGAGCAGTCCCTCCTAGGTAAAAAAGGAACACTGCTTAAAAGGGTGAAATATCAAAAAGCTGTTCATTTGAATGTCACTTTTTATTTACTGTTTGTATGTGCATGTTCATGTGTATTTGCTCATGTATGTATGTATGTATGTATGTATGTATGTATGCCTTTTTTTCTTTCTTTCTTTTCTTGTGTCTGAGCTTGTTGTTTGTATTATTCTAAGAAAAACGGAGAAATAATATATTGGGAAAAAAATTGTTCATTGGAATCCAGCGGATGTGTGTGGTAGACAAGATTAAAAAGGTTTACCTGTAGGTCACTTTTGTAGAGCTCCAGTTTCCTCTGGAAAGCACGCACTGCTGACATCAGCTCACACACTGTGTTGTTCTTGCCCTGTAGCTTGAGATTTAGGTTGTTGAGATGAGATGTTATATCAGCCAAAAATGCAACAGCTTCCATCTTTTCTTCATTTTGCATGAATTCCATGAACTGCTTTGCTTTTGCACTCTTTTGGTCTGACAGAAAGACTTGCAGCTCTTTCCTTACTGCCCAGAACCGCTCCAGGACCTTGCCTTTACTCAGCCACCTGACATTGTTGTGCAGGAGCAACTCATCAAACTCTGCACCGACCTCTGCCAGGAATGTGCGCACCAAGCGATGCTGCAGTGAAGATGATGCTCTCAAAAAGTTGATGAGTCTCATCACTGTTGCCATGATGTCAGAGTACACTTCTCCAAGACTTGCACAAAGGACAGACTGGTGGATTATGCAGTGGTAAGATATCAGGTCAGGGTGGTGCTCTTTCAGGCGCTGAACCAGTCCTCTCTCCCTCCCCATCATGGCTGGAGCCCCATCAGTAGCAATTTATACAACTTTCTCCAAATTTATCCCTCTTTCATTCAGCATCTTCATTATTGCATCATAAATGTCTTCTCCCCTTGTGTGTCCACTGAGGCTTGTGAGGCCCAACACATCTTCAACAAACGCCCCCTTTGCCTCATGATCACTGTTCTCTCTCTTTCTTTATTAATTAGAAGAAGAAGAAAAAAAGAAAAAAAAAAGTATATATGTGTATATGTAAATGTATATATGTGTATATGTATATATATATGTGTGTGTGTGTATATATATATATATATATATATATATATATATATATATATATATATATATATATATATATATATATATATACTAACCTAAACTTGTACCACTAACCTAAACTTGTACCACTGTTCCTTCAGAAGTTGTAGTTGTCATAGACTGTGCTCCATAGTTGATTGCTCTATTGCGGACAAAAATGTGTTATTGTAAGTCGCTTTGGATAAAAGCGTCTGCGAAATGACGTAATGTAATGTAATGTAATCATAAAACCTCACAAACACCAGCAGCTGAGCATTGTCTGTGATGTCAGTGGACTCATCCACAGCCAAGGAAATGCACTGTGCATGTATTATTCCACCACGAAGCTGTTTGAGCAAATCATCAGCCAGTACTTCTGTTCTTCTGGTTGCTGTGCTGTCTGAGAGGGGGATTTTCTTTATCTTATCTGTGATTTCCTCTTTTTGTTTGCATGGTCTCCATCACTTCAGTCATACATTCTTTTATAATTTCAGCATCAGAGAATGGCTTCTTGTGTTTACCCAACACCCATGCCACTCTGAGTGAGGACTCTTTTGCTTTTTCTTGCTGTGACATAGCTGTAACAAGAACTCTGTTTGTGGCTTGATATGACAACTTCATCCCATTGATTTGTGTTGTTCTCACAGCTGAATTTTGTGGATAGGTGGCTTCAAAATTACCGTGTTTTGTGTCATAGTGGCGTTTCAAATTGCCACTCTTCACCAGAGCTACTGTTTCTTGGCATATTAAAGGAACACTCCGCCCATTTTCAGCCAGCTTTGTATCATTAGAACATCAGTAGTGTATCAGAAAACTGTAAACGGTTTTGAAGTCTGTCATTTAATTTGACAGTTATTGAGTGTTAAAGTGTGGACCAGTGACATCACTGGTCCACACTAACTCAAATTAATAACTCATTAACTCAAATCAACTCTCAATAGCTGTCAAACTATTCATCATTCATCTAGTTTGACAGTTATTGAGAGTTGATTTGAGTTAATGAGTTATTAATTTGAGTTAGTGTGGACCAGTGATGTCACTGGTCCACACTTTAACACTCAATAACTGTCAAATTAAATGACACACTTCAAAACCGTTTACAGTTTTCTGATATACTACTGATGTTCTAATGATAGAAAGCTGGTTGAAAATGGGCGGAGTGTTCCTTTAAGCACATCGGTCTGGTGCTCGCTGGTGGGAGGAGGAACGCATATTTCTCGGTCCATTCTTCTTTGAATTGACGGTTTTCAACGTCAACCTTTCTCTTGGCCAACTTGGAACATGCCATTTTAGATTCATTGGTTGGTCTCAAAAATCGTTTGGAATCTAACTGCGTAACCGGCTCGTTACTACGCTGCTGGGCTGTCAACGCTGATGCGCATTCGACAGATGCCAGTCATTCGGCTTTGTAAACACACGTGTAGCGCAGCTCTATGACGTTGCCTCTGCGACTCGTTGCGTTGTCATGGAGATGAGGGGATGCTGAATGTGACTGAATGGACGAACCCAAAGCAGGGCCGACTACGGGAGGGGCAGACATCCTCGCACAGACAAGAGCTCTCAGAGCGCTGCTTGCATTGGAGAAAGTGGAGACTTTTTGCGGCCCATTGCGATGTCTAGCAGTCAGATAATACAAAAAATACATGTGAAAACTAGAATTTGCTCAGAGTCAAAACTAGAATTTGCTCAGAGTCCGGAGACCGTTGTGGTTCGGTCCGGATGCTGACCGGAGTCTGGACTTTGAGGATCGCTGCTTTAGGGCTTACTGTACCCCTATCTATACTGCCCCCTTGTGGGGCAAGTTTAAAAAGGCGAGCATGCATAAACTTCAGGTTGCCTATAATGCCTGCATGCGCATCTTGCTGAAAAAGCCCAGGTGGAGCAGTGCTAGTGACCTGTTCTGTAAGGCGGGGGTGGCCACTTTCCAGGCGGCTCCTGAGAAATCTGAGGTACAGATTCATCTCTAGATTGAACGTGTCTCAGAATGCCATTATTAAGTTGCTCACTGATCCTGGGCTAAGCCCTGTGAGATACCAGTCACATATGTGGAAATTCTGGTATGATTCTCTTTTATAATGTACTTTTGTTCTTTTATTGTGCTCTTATGTGCTTTTTGTAATTGTGTATGTGACATCTATGGACCAAGTGTCTGTCAATAAAGGTTTGATTGAATAGGAGACTTGTACATTGGAGACACATTTGCCTCCCTTGCACAAATACAGAGTAAATATAAATTACCAGGAAACAACCTCCTTAGATATCTGCAAATAAGAGACAATGTAAGGAAACACCTACAAAACTTTGAGACCTTTAGAGGCTCTAGTCTCGATGGATATCTCCGACTCCCGTCATGCTCATAATCGCATATATGACACTTTACAATCTCTTAACCCAGTTGATTCCAATCAAATAAAAACAAAGTGGGAGGAGGAAATGGGCACTGAGATCTCGGACAGACTATGGGAGGGAGGTTTGGAGCACATCCATCAATGCTCTAATAATGAAAGACACCGTTTAATTCAATTTAAAATTTTGCACCGTCTTCATTACTCCAAGGAGAGATTACATAAAATATATCCTGAGATATTCCCGACATCTGACAGATGCCTCTCAGCAGACGATACACTGCTACATAGTTTCGTTGATTGTCCCAAAGTTCAGGCTTATTGGGTCAATATTTTCAAATCATTATCTGAAATACTACAAATCCAGTTGGAATCAGGCCCATTTATTGTTATTCTAGGAGTGTCTGATGATACTATGAAATTGACCAATGCCCAGCAATGCTTCCTATCCTATAGTCTCATCCCTGCAAGGAGAGTGCTTCTCATGCACTGGAAAAAGCCCCTACCACAAAGATGTGGCTTAGCAACCTTACACACACTCCACTTAGAAAGAATAAGCCAATAATAATAATACACTATTATGGGCAAACTTAAATTTTTTGATAAGGTGTGGTCGCCTCTAATTCAGTATCTTGCACTTGCAGAATAAAATTGGCACTTTCCTCTCTATATCAACAAAATAACGTTTTGACAGAAGAATAGGGTGGGGTTGGTGGAGAGTCAGGAATGGAACTGAGAAACTAAGTTAATGGAGAGCTTTTTCTTTTCTGTTTATTTATTTATTTTCTTTAATGTTTTGTATTTGTATGTATGTGTACATCTTCAAATAAAAAAAAGAGCATTTCATGATCGAACCTATATCTGTAAAAATGGAATAGAATATACTGTACTGTATAGTATATGTGTATATATTGTCATGCTCAAATAAAACATACTTGAAACAAAAGTGATCTTAAGAATGCAAACAAGTGTGTGTGTGTGTGTGTGTGTGTGTGTGTGTGTGTGTGTGTGTGTGTGTGTGTGTGTGTGTGTGTGTGTGTGTGAGCGTGAGCGTGAGCGTGCGTGCGTGCGCGCGTGGGGAAGGGGGGTGGAGGGGTGGGAGTTAGTTATGTTAGTTTGACTATGGGGTAGGTGGGCAGGGATTTATATTGTGGACTACTACATGTTAACACCTAACTTTAACCTGCCCATAGAGAGCTTTTTTTATGCTATATAATTGTGTATGTACATGTGCATGTATGTGCATATGTGCACATGTATGCTATGTGTTTTGTTTAGTTTTTGTTATGTCACCTGTTTACAGGAATACAGGCTGGTCTCTCTTTTTAATCAAAATAGATCACTCAATTTAATTACTTGATGTTTGCCCTGGTATGCTACAATTTTTTTCCGGAGTATTAGGGCCATGCATGATAAAAAATAAAAATTACAGGAGGATTTTTTTGTTTGTTTCCAATGACAGGAGGAAAAAAGTCGAAATTTCGTGAATAAAGTCGAAATTTCGTGAATATAGTCGAAATTTCGTGAATAAAGTCGAAATTTAAAGGACGGCTTTCCCGTGGGGAATATGAAGATATATTAAATCTCACGCCCCTAAGGTTTTCGAATCCGTTGAAATTTTTGAAATTGGTTGTTCACAGCCTGAGCAATCAACCATCTCTCACATATTTTTTGGCCTCGCCGACGCGTTTTACGTCAGAGAGGCCAAGTCCGCCTTGCGGAAGTCGAGCACCTATGA
This sequence comes from Poromitra crassiceps, assembly GCF_964638095.1. Classification (NCBI taxonomy): domain Eukaryota; kingdom Metazoa; phylum Chordata; class Actinopteri; order Beryciformes; family Melamphaidae; genus Poromitra; species Poromitra crassiceps. Next base: position 18,964,438 of record NC_139650.1, on the reverse strand, counting down.
ACTACAAGTGTTGTGGGGGTGTGCCGCCATGGTTCCGCCTCTAGAGGTCCTCCACGCCCCTTCAGAGGTCCTGAAGAAAACAAAAGGCAGCCATCTTTTTTCACCGCATAGCCTAGGCTAGCTAATGTTGGCTTCCCATAGCTCCTTGCAAAGAACCATATTTCGGGAACAGAAGCACCTACAGACACGGGACTGGCGGCATTGGAAAGCTTGTCAAATTTTACATCTAGTAGAAGGTGCGTTGAAGTTACGAAATCAACGCTGAGCAATGTACCCTTTTTTATATGAAATAGTTACAACATCAGATGCTCATAACTCCTAGGAAGATGCCTTAAAATGCATGAATTTTTTTTTATGAAGACATCTCCCGACATATATACTACCGTTTAAATTTGGTGCAATTCGGAGACAATTTTTTTTTTTTTTTCTTATTCTTCTACTTAATGTTTTTATGTCGAAGCCTTCTTCTTCTTCTTCTTCTTTGAGTTTTATGGCGGTTGGCAAACATATATGTGCATTACCGCCACCTACTGGAGTTTGATATCAGCCAAATGCCTGAGGGGTGGGCGTGGAATCGAAGGCCACGCGAGCCCAGTGCATTGGGGGAACTGTAGGATTTCGGCTCCCCGCACCCACCCCTCCCCCCCACCAGCCCCCCCCCCCCTTCCCCCACACACACACACAGAGTGGATTTTGGTTGATTGCTCAGGCTGTGAACAACCAATTTCAAAAATTTCAACGGGTTCGAAAACCTTAGGGGCGTGAGATTTAATATATCTTCATATTCCCCACGGGAAAGCCTTCCTTTAAGCACCAGGCAGAAGAAAAACTAAATCAGAGGAGCAAGTTTTCTTTTTTTTCAAGAATAAAGTTGAAATGTTGAGATTAAAGTAGAAATTTCGTGAATAAAGTTGAAATAATGTAACGAGAATAAAGACAAAATGTTGAGAATAAAGTCGAAATTTCGTGAATAAAGTTGAAATACTGTAACGAGAATAAAGACGAAATGTTGAGAATAAAATACAGTTGCAACACTTCAGACACTCAGGATATAGCCTACCACTGACTGAGTCGGAGAATGAGCTATGTACGCTACACACATGGGCGGTGCTCTCCTATAACTTGTTTTGATGGAGTTGATTTTTCAGTTTTTTGGCAGCCTGGAGGTGGGGGTGGCTGGCCTGGGTGTCTCTAGGCCCAGCCATAGGCCCGCGCTTTTCTGGTCTTAAGATATGTTAACTTGTGCCCCTGGGAATCCAAATAGACCAGTGAGGCTAAGAGCGCACTGAGTGAGTGCGCTGTTACCTGTTAGCCTGGCTGGTCTTTGGAGATATTGCTCCAGGGGCAATGATACATTTCAATTTTATTCTGGTTACAGTATTTCAACTTCATTGACGAAATTTCGATTTTATTCTCAACATTTCGACTTTATTCTCGTTACATTATTTCAACTTTATTCACAACATTTCAACTTTAATCTCAACATTTCGACTTTATTCTTGAAAAAAAAAACTTGATCCTCTGATTTATTTTTTCTTCTGCCTGGTGCTTAAATTTCGACTTTATTAACAAAATTTCGACTTTATTCACGAAATTTCGACTTTATTCACGAAATTTCGACTTTATTCTCGAAATGGAAACCCCTCTTGTCATTGAAAACAAAAACAAAAAATCCTCCTGTAATTTTTATTTTTCATCATGCACGGCCCTAATACTCCATTGTATGCATCCCTGTGACCATGGTGTACATGTTTCTATAATTAAAAAAAAATAAAAAATAAATGTATAAAAAAAGAATGCAAACAAAATATGGTCTAAGCATAAGCTTAGAGGCAGAAGTTGGAATGATTGTTTAAGGCTCAAATATTTAAGACTGTAATTTAGGGGTGTCACAATATATCGTCCCACGAAATTTCGCGATAGTAAAACGTCACGATATGTATCGTTGAGATGAAATCTCATATCGTGAAAAAAAAAAAAAAAAAAAAAAATTTTTTTTTTTTTTTTTTTTTTTTAAGTAGACAAAGAAACGTCTTTGTTTGTTGAAGTTCAATGTGTGGAAAGTAGTTCAGTTGAACAAGTCTCTGAAGAGACACATGAGAAGTTATACAGGAGAGAAACCATTCAATTGAGTTTCTGGCAAAACTGTTTACTTGACAGGAAAAACTGAAGATGCATAAAAAATAGACTAAGAAAAGTCTTGTTGTTTGAGTTTGAAGAAAAACTGAAGATGCATAATGAGAATTTATACTGCTGAGAAACCTTTTAGTTCAAAGTAAATCTAAGTGACGGTGTAACTCATTCTATTTCAAGATAAGCCTTATCTCCAATCTCATGTTTTTTCTAGTTGTTATTGTAATAACAATTTCCCACAACAGCATGTTTTGTATTTGTGCATTTCAAATAAAATACTACTTTTCCAGTCATATATTGTCATTATTCAAGTTTAAAAAAATATTGTTAAAATCGTATCGTATCGTATCGTTATCGTGAACCCAGTATCGTGATACGTATCGTATCGTGAACTGAGTGTATCGTGACACCCCTACTGTAATTTGATCTATAAGACCTGGAATAAAAAGCAAACCCAGCTCTTTAAAGGTATCTTATCAGTTTACATGCCTAACTATGAGGGCTGGTGTGTCTCATGCTGTATTATAATTGCCCTGTATATATTTTGGTTGTTTCTGTTGGTTTTATGTTTCATCATTGTTTATGTCAAATGAATAGTAAAAATATCCTGCAGGCCCATATGGACTGGGCTTCATTGGAAGCATGATACTTAAATCAAGAAAAGCCAGTCAATTCTGGTCTCATTCTTCACCAAATCACCCATAGAGACACTGCATGAAATAGGCCACGCCCATCACGGGGGAAAACGCTCGGTTCACTTCCACACACCAGCGTAATTTTCCTTGAATTAAAACATAGCTAAAAGCTGTTGTGTGGTGGGCTGCACAGACAACACGGGCCCTATTCTCCCACAAGCCTTCGGCGCTAAAACGGGCCTTAAACGCAAAAAAACGTGCCTTGCGCCTGTTTTGGGACGATATCAATATGGCTTTACGCTGCCAAATGCGCTTTAGGCCGAATGGGCGTGGCGCAGTCCCAGAATGGGCCAAAGTGGGCGTGTCGGCGCTAAATACCGGCGTACTGCTATCTTCCGACCTGGCGTTAATTTAGCGCCTTGCGCCTTTGAAAAGCAGGCCTATTCAGTGGGCCAGTTGCGCGGAGCGCTCCCCTCTGGCTCTCTCCCTCCCCTCTGGCTCTCTCCTCTGTCATCCTTCTCTGTGTCACTCTCTCCCTCTCTCCTCACAGTCTGACAGGCACAATACCGACTGTCTCTGACTCCCTCGCTCAGAGTCCCATAGAAAAAATAAGCTGTAAATTCACTGCAATGTGAATGTCCCAACATGCATTGTGCTTGTCCATTTCGCTACTAAATAGCAACCAAATGAGCCGAAAACCTATATTAAGGGAGGATCTAAATAATGTGTAATGGTAAGACAACCTCCAATTGTAGAACATTTCAATATTGGACCAAATAAAACATCGAAATGAAAACACCACCCTATGTGAAACATATATGTCCTACTGGGACTATAAATATCCCTTGTCGATTTAACGTGATTTAGATAAGTGACAGCGGAACGCGCTTCGGAAGCTTCTACTGTCATCTGCTATACTGTGATGTCTGCTCCAATAACTTGGCCCTACTCCACATTTAGTTTTACAATAAAAACACATTTATGCAATGACTTTACATAATGTAGGCTATATTTATGTGCATCATCCTTACTGCAGCAGGTGAGAGAAAATGATATCTTTCTGGACAAACTTTCACCAATCTAATAGGCTATATTTTTCTAGCTGATGCGTTTAGAAGATTATTTTCACTTTGATCTTGCTATAGTGTAGCGTTTTTACATGCTTGCAGTATTTAAACTGCAGTTATATTGGTTTGAGAAGCATCATAATATGGAATAATAGCCGATATATGGAGACAGACGGGATGAAGGGAGGTGGGGGGGGGGGGATCAGAGGCATGGGTTTCGTCTGGTTTTGCTGGACCACTGGAATGGAGCTTAAAAGGCAAGCATGCGATTAGTTTATTGCACTTATCCAATGAACTGACGGTGCATAATTTTACGCTTAAAAGGCGTGGTTGTAATGGTTGAGGCTGCGTCTAGCGCCAAGACCAAGATATCAAGTGCGCTGGTCCACGCCCACTGATTTGCGCTGCGCCAGGCGCTCGGCCTAGAAACAGCGCCGATGCAACGATAGGGGCCCACATGTACAAAATCGCCTATTAGTGTTTTTGTACTCCTGAGCAAAACAAGAAAGCCATTGAGAATTGGCGAGAAGAAAAATGTGGATCTAGCTGTCAAGGAAGTAAGTTGGGGGGGATATGAGGGGAATAGGGAAAAAAAATGGGGGGGGGGGGGAAGGAAAGTAAGTTGGAGTGTTCAACGTCCGTATATACGATCTTTGTGTGCAACACCCGACCATGCACGTGACATAGGAGAACGCCAGGATTGGTGGGGGAGTTTTTGTTTTCCCCCGTTTTGAGCGTGGTTTCCGCAGTGTCTCTATAGTACAAGTTCTCTCTCTCTCTCTCTCTCTCTCTCTCTCACACACACACACACACACACACACACACACACACACACACAGACACAATGTAACGGTCCTTCTGGTGCCCGCGTGTTACTAAAACATGGCCGGTCTATCTTCTTCTTACAGGTCATCCAGCCAGTGAAGAAGCCCTGCAGGGTGACTGTAGTGTGTCTGCTGCTGATGTGTCTTCTCCTATTGGGTGCTCTTATAGGCGTTGTGGTCCACTGTGAGCCATTCACTTCCTCTATTGCACAAGAGATTTACACTCTTCAGCATCCATCTTGTGTATTTGTTTCTACCTCATTTCTACCACTGTTTTGGATTTCCTGCAGACACAAAAGCTGAAGAGAAGCTCTCAATGTATAACTGCACAGATAGAATCAACAAGAAGGCTCAAAACAAACTAGGTGAGTTAGTCTTATTCTGTGTGTGTGTGTGTGTGTGTGTGTGTGTGTGTGTGTGTGTGTGTGTGTGTGTGTGTGTGTGTGTGTGTGTGTGTGTGTGTGTGTGTGTGTGTGTGCGTCTGTGTGTGTGTGTGTGTGTGTGCTTTTATTTGGTGCTCTTAAAGGAGAATTTTTTCAACCTGGACCCTATTTTCCACACTGTATGTGTCTAAGGGACTCATCGTGACATATTTTTTTCAAATTGGTCGAGTACTCACCAAGATAGCCTTGTTTACAGCTCGAGCAATGTGCTCAAACAACTACACAGTGTAACTACACAGGGCAATCCCGCACCGCATCGTCAATACACGTTCGCTAATGAAACTGCTTGGTTTGCCGGCGGCGGGAAGGCTCAAACTGTCAATAGTGTCTGGCAACATGGAAGCGAATTCTCCAGACAGAGAAAATGGGCGTGAACAGGCGAGGAGAGAGAGAGAGAGAGAGAGCGAGAGTAGCAGGGAAGCTTGCGCTGTGTCAACACGGAGGATTTCTACTCTCGTCAACATCGCTGTGCTGTGCTCCTTTCTCTCTCTCTCCCCTCGCCTCTTCATACGCACATTTTCTCTGTTCGACAGTAAACCCTGGAGAGTATCCATGTTGCCAAACACTATAATGACAGTTTGAGTCTCCCCGCTGGCCAACCAAGCAGTTTTATTAGCGAACGTGTATTGACGATGCGGTGCAGGATTGCCCTGTGTAGTACACTGTGTAGTTGTTTGAGCACATTGCTCGAGCTGTAAACAAGGCTATCTTGGTGAGTACTGATCACGATTTCAGACAGCAGCCCGTCTTTATTGTCACACAACACACTACAACACATGCATGCGGCCACTACACACACTCATGCTGACGGTGGCCGGTGAAATATGTCCTCTGCATTTGACCCATCCAGGCTTGTCCTTTCCTCCAGGGGGCAGGCCAGGAGCAGTGGTCGATATTTCTTTCCAGCGCCCGGGGACCTTCATTGGACCATCATTGGACCAACTTCAGATGTTGTCGTCACTGGTCGGATGACGATCTTCTGCATGTTTTTAGTGGGGGGTTATGTACGGAGGAACCGCCTGGGGGGTACGGGGAGAACATGCAAACTCCACACAGAAAGGCCCTTTCGACGAGATAGCCCACCTGGGCAGTAGGCACTGAAGATATGGGGGGGTCACAATTCCAGCGCTCACAGCGTCCCAGGTGGGAATCGAACCCAGGACCTTCGAGCTGCGACAGCGCTTACCACTGCACCACCGTACGTGTGTAGTACACTGTGTAGTTGTTTGAGCACATTGCTCGAGCTGTAGGCTATCTTGGTGAGTACTCGACCAATTTGAAAAAAATATGTCACGATGAGTCCCTTTTTTTTTTTTCTTATTCGTTTATTTGTCAGGGACAATGCAAGATAACATTGTAACAAGATACAGGAACATGAAACATATGCGATGCATATAGGATATCTAGCCAAGGCTAATTTGCAATCCCTGTCCCTGGGTAGGCTTTTCTAATAAAAGACACTGGCCCCTATTCTCCCACAGGCCTTCGGCGCTAAAACGGGCCTTCGGCGCTAAAAAACATGCCTTGCGCCTGTCTCGGGAAGATATCAACATGGCTTTAGGCTGGTAAATGCGCTTTACGCTGAATGGGCGTGGCGCACTCCCTGAATGGGCGAGAATGGGCGTGTCGGCCTTAAATGCCGGCCTAATGATATCTTCGCACCTGGCGTAAATTTAGCGCTTTGCGCTTTTGAAAACCAGGCCTATTCAGTGCGCCAATTGAGCGGGGCGCTCCTCTGCCTCTCCCCTGTCACCCTCTGTCTCTCTCTGAAACCAGGCCTATTCAGTGCGCCAGTTGCGAGGAGCGCTCTTCTGCCTCTTCTCTGTCACCCTTCTCTGTCTCTCTCTGACTCCCTCGCTCAGACAGACACAACACACGTCCCATAGGAAAAAGAAGTTGTAAGTTCACTGCCTGTGTAATGTCCCAGCATGCATTGTGCTACTCCATTTCGCTACTAAATAGCAACCAAATGAGCCGAAATAGATATAAAGGTACATCTAAATAATGTGTAATGGTAACACAACCTGCAATTGTAGAACATTTCAATATTGGACCAAATAAAACATCGAAATGAAAACACCACCCTATGTGAAACTTATGTCATCCTGGGCCTATATATATCCCTTGTCGATTTAACGTGATTTAGATAAGTGACAGCGTAACGCGCTTCTACTGTCATGTCCTACTGTGATGTCCCCAATAAATTGGCTCTACTTCACATTTTAGATTTACAATAAAAACACACTTATGCAATGCCTTTACATAATGTAGGCTATATTTATGTGCATCATCCTATAGGGGAGAGAAAACGATATCTTTCTGGACAAACTTTCACCAATCTAATTAATCTCATCATATAGGGATAGGCTATATTTTTCTAGCTGATTAGAACATTCTTTTCACTTTGATCTTGCTATAGTGTAGCGTATTTACATGCTTGCAGTATTTAAACTGCAGTTAGATTGGTTTGAGAAGCATAATAATATGGAATAATAGCCTATATATGGAGACAGACAGACGGGATGAAGGGAGGGGGGGGGAGCAGAGCGCTTGGCTTTGTCTGGTTTTACTGGACCACTGGAATTGGAGCTTAAAAGGCAAGCGTGTGATTCGTTTATTGCACTTATCCAATGAGCAGACGGTGCATAATTCTACGCTTAAAAGGCGTGGTTGTAATGCTTTAGGCTGCGTGTAGCGCCAACACCAAGATATCAAGTGCGCTGGTCGACGCCCACTGATCAGCGCTGCGCCAGGCGCTCGGCATAGTTTCTACGCCGATGCAAAGATAGGGGCCATAATCTAAACAAAGTGCAAACATAAAAATTGTGACACAATCATGCAAAATTTACAGTAGAATTATGCTACTACATCATACAAAATTTACAGTAAAATTACACAACTACATCGGTGATCAATGGTTGCAGGTTTGATTTTGCTTCAGCCAGTGTTTCACCTTTTCATTAAAGCTTTTCAGATTAGTTTGCATTTTTATTTCTGTTGGTAGGGAATTCCATATGTGTATCCCTTTTAGTGAAAAGGATGACTGACTGAAGGTAGATTTGCGTTGGGCCGCTCTACAATTGCCATTCGCTGATCCCCTTGTGGCAATTCTGTTGCAGTTTATTTTTGTGACATATGGTGAAAGTACGGCTGGGACAAGATTCACACATTTAAAAATCAATTTGACAAATGAAAACTTAATGAAGCTGTCAAAACTGAGCAGCTTGTACTTGTGTAGAATTTTACAGTGGTGCCATTTCATTTGTTTTCGATCCATTATTTTCAGTGCCTGTTAGTGATGTAACAGGTTTGACAGTTGCCTGTGAAGCCTGGGCCCATACAGTTACACAGTAGGATAAGTGAGAAAATATCATGGCATGCATGAACAGTTCAGCTGCCTTGAGCGGTATGTAATGTCTTATCATTCTAAAGCAGTTCAAATTGATCTGGACTGTTTTGCATATTTTTTTCACATGTTTGTCAAATTTAAAGCAGCTACGAGCAAGATTTTCGATTGTTATTAAACAGTCTAAATTTAATATCAATGCATCACATCTTACCTCTAATAGTAGACGAGACCAACGCAGAGTAGTCTCGCTTGAACCCCGAGTGAATCGGCCAGTGTTAGTCTGTCTGTGGCCACGGCAGATCAGGAAGTGAAATGAAACGGTTTGCAGCAGCCACTTCGGCCATAACCACAAAATAACTTCCAAAAAACCTGTTAGAATATAACGAGAGATGTTCGCGAGAGTATGCATGGCGTTCTCCTTGTTTATGGTATGTTGCTAGGCAGCGCGAACGGGGGAAGGCAGGCAGCTGCGTTTCACTTCCGGGTTTCACTTCCGGGTTTATCCGGTCCGCCGGTATAGGCAGAGAGAGAGAGAGAGCCCCCTGGTGACGCGAGTTTAGACAGACACAGACTTAATAATCATCAAGAGAGCAATCTCCGATTCACACGCTTTGGTCTCAGCTACTATTATAGGTAAGATGTGATGCATCAATATTGTAATTATACTGTTTAATAACAATCGAAAATCTTGCTCGTAGCTGCTTTAAGTTGGGAATCCAAGATGACACCTAAACATTTTAAATCGTTGACCTCTTTTATTTCCTCTCAATCTATTTTTATTATGAGACTGTCTTGTGCTCTCCTTCTTATGGAGAACACATAGATACAGTCTTAGTGAGATTCAGAGTTAGGTGGTTGTTTTTGGGCCATTGGGATACAGCCTTCATTTCATTAGTTAGTATCTCAGCTGCTTGAAAAGGGGTTTTAGCTGATACATAAATTATTAGACACATACAGTGTGGAAAATAGGGTCCAGGTTGAAAAAAAAAACGAAATTCTCCTTTAAGATCCTCTCCTCTTGCAGAACATTTCTGTGAAGCTGGATGTAGATCATTCAGCAGTTTCTACTACATTTCTACTGATAAAAAGAGCTGGGATGACAGCAGGCAGGACTGTCTACAGGGAGGAGCAGACCTGGTCATCATAAACAGCCAAGAAGAACAGGTAAAGGGAAAAGTGGCAAAATGTCGCTCCCCCCACCCCAAGTTGTAAAAAATCTCTTTGCTGTTCATTTAATTGGGTTAACACTGTCTCACATTCCAAACTGTTTGAGTGCTTCACAAGTGTATGTTGATGTAATTTGTCTTTTAAATAATTCAACAGAAATTCATCAATTCCTTGAAATGGCACACCTGGATTGGTTTGAGTGACAGGGATGAGGAGGGAATCTGGAAATGGGTGGATGGTTCACTTCTGAACAGCACAGGGTAAGACATCGATTCTTCAGTCCCATTTACCAACAGTGGTGGAAATGGAGGGGGGGCGCCTGGAGGGAACGGAGTTCTGGTTCTGGACCGCGTCTGGTGGCCCCACCCTGCCTAAGGTTCCCACAGTAAAACCTGGCCATTTCTACCACTGAACAGGTTGGCCTGAAAATGCATTGTTCATCTTATGTTCCATGAAGTACAGTTGACTATACATCTTCTTTTTTCAACAGGTTCTGGGGAACACGCCAGCCCACTGGATATAATCAGTATGACTGTGCTTTCACTTATTATTATTCAGGACTAAACAGCTGGAGTGATGGCCGGTGTGACACAAAGCGGCAGTGGGCATGTGAAAAAGTGATAGACTTCTAACATGATGTGTAATCAAATGAAAACAGATTGTGACTTCACACCTCACACCAAGATTGTCATTGTCATTCACACAGAGGATATGAAATGATGCTTTTAAGGGATTGTGCGTTTTATTGTTTGTGAAGCACTTTGTCATCTATTTTTCATCGTAGCTTCAGAACAAGAATGGATCAGTATTTGTTCAACAGTAGAAGTGTAGATTTACCAGCTGCTCTTTTCCTCAGTCTCAACAAAGTGATGTTTGTTACCAAGATGAGACCGTGCAACATCCTGCCTGAGCAAGTTAGATAAGCTACTTCAATATGATCTTTCAAATCACGTCTCAAAATACACTTTCACCTTCTGTAGTTTTGCATGTTTTTAATTTTCTTATGGTGTTTTTATCTTTAACCACTTTGCAATGTGCTTCCCACTTTTTAAGTCCTTCTAGTATATTTTATAATTATTTCTTTTTTTCCTTATGATAAAGTAAACTGCAAACTCTGCTTTTAAGAGAACAAGAAGACAAGTGCTATATAAATAAAACTGACAACTTATTCTGTAAGAGATAATGGGCCCTATCTTGGTATCTACCTATCTTAGGTGCAAAAACTGGCGTTAAACGCAAAAAAACATGCCTTGCGCCTGCCTCGGGAAGATAGCAACATGGTTTTAGGCCCCGAAATGCGCTTTACGCCAAAGAGGCGTGGCGCAGTGCCAGAGTAGGCCAGAATGGGCGTTTCGGCCTTAATTACCCGCCTAACGATATCTTCTGCCTTGGCGTTAATTTAGCGCTTATCGCTTTTCAAAACCAGGCCTATTCAGTGCGCCGGTTGGGCGGAGCTCTCCTCTGCCATCTCACTCTCTGTCCCCCATCTCTCTCTCTCTCACTCCCTCTCTCTCGCACATCAGACAGCAGACAGGCAGTGGCGTGTCCAGACTTTTTTTTACCAGGGTGGCACAAGTGGGGCACAGACTTATGAAGGGGTGGCCACGGCGCCACCCGCAAGGGCGGTGCCGAAGAAAATTTGACGTTTTTTGGACTTTTAGCCAAAAAAACACACGCACTCGCTCGCACTGTGCACGCACATGGCACACGTCAGAATAGCGTTAATTTACCATGTTCGTCCCACTACATATATCTACTTTAATTAGTAACATTACAGTGTCTTACGTTCCTGTGTTTAAAGCATAATTTAAGAGAAATAGACCGATCAATCACACAGAGTAGCACCATACAAATGTAATATAAAGCTTCCCAGTTCTACACACATAGGGCTCTATCGTTGCAGCGGCGCAGTTTCTAGGCCGAGCGCCAGCCGCAGCGCAAAGCAGTGGGCGTGGAAAGGCGCACTTGATATCTTGGTATCGGCGCTAAACTCAGCCTCAACCATTATAACCACGCCTTTTAAGCGTAAAATTATGCATTGTCCGCTCATTGGAGAATTGCAGGGAAGAGACACACGCTTGCCTTTTAAGCTCCAATTCCTGGACAAATCCGGTAAAACCAGACAAAGCCAAGGGCTCCGCCGCCCCCCCCTCCCTTCATCCGGTCTGTCTATCTCCATATATAGGCTATTATTCCATATTATTATGCTTCTCAAACCAATCTAACTGCAGTTAAAATACTGCAAGCATGTAAATACCGTAAAATAGCCCGGCGTTAATTGACAAATATGTAGCCAGACCCCGCTTCAATATGGGACCTGCGGCAGTTTGGGACCTGCTTTAATTATTTTTGTACAAAAATATTGCTCAGCAAAGATTGTAAATAGTATGAAATTGTTTATTTAAACCATTTATTTTAATGAGTTGGCTACAGTCAGCACCCCACACGATTGCTTGTCTATGGGGAGAGCCGCGCCTCCCTCTCAGCGCAGCAGAGCACATTGCATGCCAGTTCTGGCCTGTACATGAAATCAAATAAAATTTGAGCTGAACTGTGACCTACCGGTATTTACCACTAAACTTTCTCCGCTGAAGGTGAGAGAACATGATCATCATGTGAGCAGATTATTTGTTGCATGCGCTGCCTCCTCCGCTGTTCATCACTCACGGAGCACCCTCTTCAGTAGCGCACATGTGAAAGAGCGGTGAAATACCAATTAGAAGCGGACTTCTATGCCCGCTGGCAGGGAAATATACCATAGGCACATTTCTCAAAATAATTATTACACCAGAGATGTCGGTTTTAGTGTATAAAAATCTTCAGGAAATGCCTACACAATTTTCAGAATCATCAGATGTTGAGGGAAAACGAATTTTGATCAGCAAGTTTCGTGCATGTGTTTTTTTTCCTCGTTGTTCCCGTTTCCTCGTTGTTCGTATTCTTCATCCGATTTTTCTTCTTCGTTGTGTTTGGGAGATGCATTCAACAGGATGTCGCAAAGGTAAAAAGAAAACATTGAAAAAACTAACCGGGCGTCAAATTGGGACCTGCTTTTATGTACAAAATATGTATCCAGACCCCGCTTATATATGGGACCCGCGGCAATTTGGAAGTCGGCTTCTAATTGGTATTTTACGGTACATGCCTATAATGTCAATTATCTGAATGAAATAATAATACATATTAATTATGAATATTAGTAATATTAGTAGCCTAGCTAATTTCGGGGGGGGGGGGGGGGGGGGGTAATAAAACGTAGAGCTATATTACACATAAATGGGGATTATTATGATAGCCTAAACTAAATTTATGAAACTGCATTACAGCTTCACCCAAAGCCTGAGAAGGGTTGCAATCTTATATTCTATTGTATTCTAAAGTATTTTTTTCTATATATTGTATTCTCCATTCACTTTCCTGTCCCCGGTGCACAGAATCCTGCTTTAGGCCTGCTTTTCAAAAGCGCAAAGCGCTAAAAGTAGGCCAGGTCGGAAGATGGCTGGAAGATAGCAGTACGTCGGTATTTAGCGCCGACACGCCCACTTCGGCGCATTCAGGGACTCCGCCACGCCCATTCGGCCTAAAGCGCATTTGGCAGCCTAAAGCCTATTGCTATTTTCCCGAAACAGGCGCAAGGCACGTTTTTTTGCGGTTAAGGCCCGTAATAGCGCCGATGGCCTGTGGGAGAATAGGGCCCATAATTGACAAGTTTCAACTTTAGTTGCAATGTCTGGCAATTAACCACAATTCCATTGACATCAAGGCAATATCAAGATAACTGTTTAGGTTACTAAAGATAAATCTGGAACTATTAGAATTTGACAGTATATACATACGCACACATACAGCTGGGGGCTCCTGCTGTCAAGCTGCTGGCTTGACTCATCTGACTGACAAGGAGGAGAGCTTGTTGCTGCTCTCTCCTGCAGCTCTGACTGTGACTGACTGACTAGTAGCAGTGCTGCTGGCTGCTCTGTCCTGCTGTGCAGTTTTTAATTTCTTTGTTTTGATGGAGAAGAAATCCTCAATGTTCTGATTTCTTTTCATACTGTAATAGTCACATGAATACAGTACATACTGTATGTCACTTTTATATATCTCTTGCACAATAGATTTCCTTGTGCATGCATGGATCACATCAGGCCTACAAAGTTACACAAGACAGATTTACCTAGCTAGCATTAGCATTGACAACCAAACAATGACTGACGACAGGTTTGCTCATGTTAGCAACTAGCAAGCTGAGATGAAAACACACCTGCTGCACCACATTATCACGTAGCCTAGCACACAGGTGTATTGTCCATTTACCCTGTTAGTAGCAGGCTTAGTTTTAAAGACAGGGTGAAGTTTCAAGTCTACCGTAACATGTCATGATATTTTTTTTAGCGAGGGTGCTTAATTTAAAAGTGAAAATCTCCGTGTTTGTTGGCAGGTAATGTATGTTGTCTTTCTTTAAACCACTGGCACAGTAGCTATGTCATGTGTATCAAAGAGTCTACTCACACATGCCACAATAAATAAATAGCATATAGAACACTGATGCGGAAATATACCATGGAGGGACAGCGCTTGTGCCATATCCTAATGTTATGATTGATATGTAGGATAATGTTGCCCGGCCCTGTGTGTGCATGCGTGTGTCTGTGTGTGTCCGTGCGTGTGTGTGTGTACGGGGCTCTGGTGGGTATGCTGTCTAAAAATGAAACTATGATTTCTGTTCCCTGTTTATTCCAATCTCCAGACGAAAACATCCGTTTCTATAGTAAAGTTGAGTCAAATGTATATCTGAAACCCTCCTGTCTGTGTCGTCAAACTTCCTCTTTCCTTGCAGTGTTCCATCGAAAATCCCCAGATTCTCTGAAATGTATCTGATCAATTCTCTAAAATTAAGGTCACCAAAATCACATGATTCTCGTGTTAAGGTAAACATGTTGACATCTTTTTTTAGGAACATCCTTTCCTTTGAAGGCAGAGTAGAGATTGGCTAAACTAACCTTCTGATAACTTATGTCTTGTACCAGAAAAAGACCTTCCTGAATCAACACACCTGGTCCATGTAGCCGCCAGGAATCAGACAGAGGACGCTTCACTTCGTCACACACACACACACACACACACACACACACGACATTGGTTTAGCGTTAAGTTGTTTGCTGCTCAGCTGCGCCAAATCCTCAAATCAAGATCTCCTTCTCTGGGGCTTTCGGCAGGCTAGACACTACTATGGCTCATTAATGCCTCTCAGGTTTAAGACTGGATTGCGCCTATACACGGAAGCTTGGTTTACTGACTGTGCAGAGAGCCAATCATATGGGGTGGCACCTGGGGTGGCCAATCAGATTCTAGGGGTGGCCCATGCCACCCCAGGCCACTCCCTAGACACGCCACTGCAGACAGGCACAAAGCCAACATGTGAAATCTCCCAGTATGCATTGAGGCCAATCCGTTTAGCAAGAAAAAGCAACCAAATCAGCTTAAATAGGGTAAGTGGTAGATCAAAATAATGTTTCTCTTAACACAACATGCAACTGTGGAACATTTCAATATTGGACAAAATAAAATCGCTAAATCAAAACACAACCCTATGTGAAACATATATGTAATCCTGGTAGTA
Source organism: Poromitra crassiceps (assembly GCF_964638095.1). NCBI lineage: Eukaryota > Metazoa > Chordata > Actinopteri > Beryciformes > Melamphaidae > Poromitra > Poromitra crassiceps. The sequence goes on along the minus strand of NC_139650.1, from coordinate 18,949,203 downwards.
TATATATCCCTCACAGATATAACGTGATTTAGATGAGAGACAGCCGTAACACGGTTCTACTGTGATGTCCGCTCCGCTGCAATAAGACTTGGCTTACTTCACATTTACTTTTACAATAAAAACACATTTATGCAATGACTTTACATAATGTAGGATATATTTATGTGCATCATCTGCAGCACTGGAGAAGGTAGCGAGAGAAAACGATATCATTCTAATCTGGACAAACTTTCACCAATCTAATCTCATCATGACATAGGCCACATATAGGGATAGGCTATATTTTTCTAGCCAATGCGTTTAGAACATTCTTTTCACTTTTATCTTGCTATAGTGTAGCATATTTACATGCTTGCAGTATTTAAACTGCAGTTAGATAGGTTTGAGAAGCATAATAGTATGGAATAATATAATATATTGGAGACAGACAGGGATGAAAGGGAGGGGGGGAGCTCAGAGCGCTTGGCTTTTCTGACCGGACTGGATCGCTCCATGGAATTGGAGCTTAAAAGGGAAGCTTGTGATTCGTTTACTGCACTTCTCCAATGAGCAGATTGTGCATAATTTTATGCTTAAAAGGCGTGGTTATAATGCTTAAGGCCGCCTGTAGCGCAGACACCAAAATATCGAGTGGGCCGGTCCACGGGCACTAAGCTGCGCTGCGCCGGGCGCTGGGTGCAGTTTATAGGCCGATGCAACAATAGAGACCTAAATGTTTTTCAGGAACACGACTGTCTATTTCTTGTCTACTTCCTGTGCACCACCATATTGGATGCTGAATAGGCTGATTCAGTCTGCTTATTGGTCCTTTACACTCAAAAACTAATGAGCCAAAATGACCATGTGGACATGAATGAGTTCTGAATCAATGGGAGAATAACTATTCTTTATTTGATCAGGCCAATAAATGCTTTCCCTTGCTCAGATCACATCCATTTACGAGCCTTTATTTTGATGTCAACACACCTGCAAAGTTTTGTGACTGCATCTTACACGGTTGAAGCTATCGCGTTCGCAGACAGACAGGCAGACAGACAGACAGACAGACAGACAGACAGGCAGGCAGGCAGACAGACAGACAGACAGACAGACAGACAGACAGACACACATTTAAACACAGAAAGGGAAATACTGTAGATGAATAAGAGCAAATAAAAACTAAATAAAAATAAAAACAATGAATAAAAACCAAGGCTACAAAAAACTACACCCAAATCAGAGAACTCAAATTAATAACTCATTAACTCAAATCAACTCTCAATAACTGTCAAACATTCTGTCATTCATCTAGTTTGACAGTTATTGAGAGTTGATTTGAGTTAATGAGTTATTAATTTGAGTTAGTGTGGACCAGTGATGTCACTGGTCCACACTTTAACACTCAATAACTGTCAAATTAAATGACAGACTTCAAAACAGTTTACAGTTTTCTGATATACTACTGATGTTCTAATGATACAAAGCTGGTTGAAAATGGGCAGAGTGTTCCTTTAACACTTATTACAATGCTTTAATACTGGAAGTGATACTGTTGATAGCCTTCCAGTAATATAGCATGGATATTTTAAACTTAAATCAACTGTCAAAATCCATAGCCACCCATCATTTAAAATCAATAAGGCCACATGAATGTTATGTATAGAGAGGCAAAGTGACCACCTACTTCCTGCTTCAGCATTGTACCAGAGATTTTTATCCACCATTTATTTTCCCATAGACATTTCGTGAAATGCTTATACAAATAGTTCAGTCAGGACCACTTTAGTCAAAAACACAAGACCACATAGATCACTTTAAAGCTTTTATTAGCATGAGTTATATTTGGCGGTATGGCTCTGTTCTGGAGGCTCCTGCCCTTCCATGCGCATACATGGAAAGCCTAAGGCAGGGAGAGCGGCAGCAGCAGATTATGGGAGATCCTTGCCCCTCCATGAGCAACATGGAATAGCCTTAAGGCAAGGAGAGCAACAAAAGACCCCCAAGTACAGAACAGAGCAAGCAACAATGACAACAGAAATGACATTGTTTAAGTCAGACACAGCATGAAAGGAGGAGCTGGGGAGGAGGTGGGTTGCAAACAGCTTGCAGATGAGGCAGCCATGTTAGGCAGCAGACTGGAGCAGAATTAAAAAGTGTGCCCTGTTTGAGTTGAGCCAATTGAATGCATCAGCTAAGCAGTCAGCTGATGTGGGCTGGGTTTAAGCTGGGCTTGACATCCGTGGCCTGCCTGAACTACCGCTGTGCTCAATTTTTACTTTGTCAAACCAAACGGTTCAGATGAAGCCTGCGTTAGTTCATTCAAGACATGATGTCATAGGCTACGCCCCATAGCTGTACCAGCTGACAGCCTCTGTTTGGTTCACCGTTTAACCAATTCTCCAATCACAGTCATTCTCACAACAAGGCGGTCCGTTTAAATATGGCAGCCTCTCACTCACTAATCTGTTCCCCACCTTGCTGATCGGTGCGGCTGCTGGCAACGCTTTGCCCCCTCCACCCCAGCCTCCACCTTTTAGATCAATGCTATCATGTATTGTAGCTCTGGAGTCTGCATGGCTCAAAAAAATGAACATGTTTCCATGTCTTGCTTTTAGGCTCCCTCTTTTACTTCTATGGTTTAAATGTATCTGGAATATTTTATTCCCATGGGGGATTCTGCTTGCTCTCCCTGCTCGGCGTAGCATGCTTGCTGAGCCGAGTTCAGGGAGAATTAAATTAATTAAATATTAAATTAAATATTAAATTAATTCTAAGAGCGGAGCCTTCAACGCCAAACATAATTGTATGCATTGTATTCATAATACAATAAATTGTTAATTCTATGACTTGAGTGTTCTTGAATGAACTATATTTAGAATCGGGAGGGACCAGAGAACATTTCACTCAGACCAAAACTTAACAAACTACATCGAATAAATCTGCAACTTTTTTTACGTGGTCTCTCCTGTTTCTAAATATATCTGAACTGTTTGGTTGGAACAAGTAAAACTATTTTTATAAGCATTTTACGAAATGTCTATGCCAAAATAAATGGCGGATGAAAATCAAAGATCTAGTGGAAACAGAGGAGAGTCAAAGAGAGAGGGAAGAGAGGGCCGAGGTGGAGGAGAGGATAGTGGACGGGCTCTATCGTTGCAGCGGCGCAGTTTCTAGGCCGAGCGCCAGCCGCAGCGCAAAGCAGTGGGCGTGGAAAGGCGCACTTGATATCTTGGTATCGGCGCTAAACTCAGCCTCAACCATTATAACCACGCCTTTTAAGCGTAAAATTATGCATTGTCCGCTCATTGGATAATTGCAGGGAAGAGACACACGCTTGCCTTTTAAGCTCCAATTCCTGGACAAATCCGGTAAAACCAGACAAAGCCAAGGGCTCCGCCGCCCCCCCCTCCCTTCATCCGGTCTGTCTATCTCCATATATAGGCTATTATTCCATATTATTATGCTTCTCAAACCAATCTAACTGCAGTTAAAATACTGCAAGCATGTAAATACGCTACACTATAGCAAGACCAAAGTGAAAATAATGTTCTAAATGCATCTGATAGAAAAAAATATTGCCTATGGCTGGATGTCATGAGATTAGATGAAAGTTTGGCCAGAATGATATCGTTTTATCTCTCCTCCCCCACTGCACGATGCAACATCCTCTGAATGACACCTATCACTTTTACTGGATCTGATAACTTTATTCTATTTAATTTACTGGATTTTATTATTGAGTAATAGTATTTTATTTGGCCTATATATGCGTCCCCCCCACCCCCTGCCCACAGGCTCTGACAAATATGTTCATTCTCAATAAAATCTTCAGTAATCAATCAGAGTGACTTTAAAAGCCAGATTGGCAGCAGCTGACGGGTGAGGCGCAGGTCCCTCCGGCACTTCTCCTCGCTGTGGGCAAGCAGATAGGCTACTTTTCACAAACTGATTGCAGGGTGCTTTTACTGATACATATGCAATGGAAATTAGGAGAAGCAAGGCAGACTTAATACATGACAAGCAGGGTATTTTTACAGGGCAATATTTTCACTAAGCGTGTGTAGGTCTACCTGATGTTCAGGTATGTGGTCCTAGGCCGGTACACCCTCTCGGCCTCCTCCCTCTGCTGCCTCATCATCATGAGGGCCAATCTAAGATCCATTTAGACTTAATTGGATAAATAGTACAATAGATTAGCTAATGCACGACATTTTACCAATGAAATCAATGACTGATTGAAGTCTGTTCAACTTACAAGGCGATCAGGGTTTATTTTCTATGTTATCTTTTGTGTGCTATTTTCTATCCTGCTTTTCATTCAGGCTCAGCAGGTTTGCGAGCACAGAGGCTTATATAGGCTTCTAAACAGGTGAAGGGTGTCATTGGAAATTGCTACAGATTGCCACTGCTCTCCTATAGGCTGCCCTGTTGTGCTGGTCTTACTAGAGCGGGAAACAGGCCGACGTCTTGTTCAGCACCTCGGACAGCTCCGCTGCCACAGACGGGGGAAACATTTGGAAATAATTCTAACTACTATGCTTTGCACAGAGAAAATATAAATACAACAGACTATTCTGGAATGAATAGCTGTAAGGAAGAGTGGGGTTTGAAGAAGCGCTACACAACAGTTTATCCAGTTTCTCTCTTTCTCTCTTTCTTTCTCTCTCCCTTTCTCTCACATTAAACGATATACATGCCTATAATGTCAATTATCTGAATGAAATAATAATACATATTAATTAGGAATATTAGTAATATTAGTAGCCTAGCTAATTTCGGGGGGGGGGGGGGGGGGTAATAAAACGTAGAGCTATATTACACATAAATGGGGATTATTATGATAGCCTAAACTAAATTTATGAAACTGCATTACAGCTTCACCCAAAGCCTGAGAAGGGTTGCAATCTTATATTCTATTGTATTCTAAAGTATTTTTTTCTATATATTGTATTCTCCATTCACTTTCCTGTCCCCGGTGCACAGAATCCTGCTTTAGGCCTGCTTTTCAAAAGCGCAAAGCGCTAAAAGTAGGCCAGGTCGGAAGATGGCTGGAAGATAGCAGTACGCCGGTATTTAGCGCCGACACGCCCACTTTGGCGCATTCAGGGACTCCGCCACGCCCATTCGGCCTAAAGCGCATTTGGCAGCCTAAAGCCTATTGCTATCTTGCCGAAACAGGCGCAAGGCACGTTTTTTTGCGGTTAAGGCCCGTAATAGCGCCGATGGCCTGTGAGAGAATAGAGCCCGTCAGGGAGATGTCCAGGGTTTCGAAATAGGGGAGGTCCAGCAAGGAGAGGCGGATTTGAGTTCCCCCCCCCCCCCTTTTTTAGCCATATTTAGAGTAATATATCATTTTAAATAAATAAAAATGTTTTTTTTAACCTTTTTTAGCCATATTTAGAGGAATATATCATTCTAAATCAACATTAGGATTATACTGTTGTGATGTCATTATTCAGTATATTCTCTTTCATGTCACCACCTGCTCAGCTCTCCTGTCAACATAATTGTAACTAACAAACACAAACTGTTTTAGCCAAATTCATATCAAAATGACACCTACAAACACAGGTACACAACCCAAGCCGTACACAACACACAAAGTCATCATCGATAATAAAAAAAACATACAGAGGGACCTGTTGGCTGGCAAGAACATGTATTTATTGTCATTGACATTGTCATTGATTTACATTACATTATAATGCTTGAAAATAATTTGTAATGAAGGGTTCAAATTATTGAATGTGATTATTATCAAATTATAGGCTAGCAAGAGTAATGCAACAATAACAAATACATAGTAGATGACACAAACATGTGGGCTCATGTACTCTTCAAATAAGTGAATGAAACCCTGCATAATGTAAAAACATTATTTGATATGGTTTAAGGCTTCAAGCTACTGAATAGTGCGAAGGATGCCTATTGCCCAGTATCAAATACCCACCTCGGTCAAATCTAGTCTACTACAACACATACAGGTGCATCACCATAAATTAGAATATCATGACAATGTTCTATAATTTTTTATCAGTTATCAAATATATATTACTATAATTATACTATATATACAGTGTATATATACAGTTTAGTATATTCCAAATGAAAAATAACATTTATTTATTCCTGATAGGAACGATTGAAAAATAAAATAAAATATATTATGTTGTTTTTAACTTTACACCACCTCTTTTTGTTACTTATTGGGTCATGAAACTGAAACCATGCATACAGCCACCGGCATACCTGACTTCGGGAGCTTGGCAATTGGCATCATGCATGATTAGCCAGTAGCTTCCCAACGTGTCACACAGGTAACGTTACTTAAGAGACAGACTAGACACTTACTTTCTTGGTTGTTGCTAAAAAATCTGTCAGTGTCACTCACTCACCTCGTCTGTCGTTCACTCGCTCACTGTCTCGCAGCTCGCTCACCTTCAATTATCTCGCCAGGCAGACAGACAGTCATCACCACCATGCTGCTGCTCTCTCGGAATCAAGTTACTGCGGACGCGGCGTCAGATGACTTCCTGCCTGACCTGCCTTTCGTTTCAAAATAAAAGCGATCCCGTGTTTTTCATGCTTTTCCATGCAGCTTTTTTTATTTTTTTCTCTGAGATATTAGGGGAGGTCCGGACCTCCCCGTCCTCATAGCTAGATACGGCCATGCTCCCAAAGTGCAGACAACTATGGCGGTCGTGACCCCAGATCAAATTCGGAGAGCACACCAGATCATCAGCTAGGTGAGTCTCTCTCACACACACAAACGCACGCACGCACGCATGGACACACAGGACGTTGGGGACATGTCCCCAAAACTTTTTCAAATGGCCGGTCTCCCCCCATCACAAAGCATAATTTGTTAAAAATGTTCTGGAAAAGAAATAGCTATAAAATAAATAATTTTTACATGGGTGTTACATCCCTTAAAAGTTGTCTAGGGTGTGAGTGGTGTAACATAAGAAAAAAGCCCAGGAAGAAAAGAGGTCAACTATATCAAAAGGTACCAAACAATATTTATTTAACAAAAAGGGGGTTTCAAATAATAACAGGAAGCAGATAAAGGCTTCAGGGTGGCCAAATGCCCACCAACCAAATTACATAGAAATAAAAAGGAACTACATATCAACAAAAAGACAATCCTACCCTCCCTAGCCTACAAAAAAACACAAGAAAAGGCGGGAATGAAAAAGGGTGACACACAGTTAATATTAAGCAGTGTTGGGGGTAACTCATTACAAAAGTAACATATTACATGTAATATATTACTTTAGGCAGGAACTCAGTAATATAACTTATTACCAATAATATTTCAGTAATATTATACCAGTTACTTTGTCAAGTAACACAAATTGAGTTACTTTTTATTTTTTATTTTATTAAAGCACATGTTTAAATAAAGATATAACCATGTCCTAATCAAATTGTGTGTTTTTATACAAATAACCACTATAGTGACAATAACAAAGGAAACTGATAACATTTAGACTTTTGGACTGACTTCAAGACAGTTTAAATTATTTTTCAGGATGGTTCTGGGGCGGCGATGTCATTCTGCTACTGCAGTTATTTTGGTGAAAGTAATGCAAAAGTAGTATATTAAATAACGAGTTACTCTAGTCTACACAGACAATAATAGTATAAAGTAACTTATTACTTTAAAATGACAGTAACTAGTAATATGTAATAATAATAATAATTCATTTATTTTATATATCGCTTTTCAAAACCCAAAGACGCTTAACAGTAAAACAAAAACAAGCAACAGGCAACAGAAACACGCAACAGGCAACAGATACAGGCAACAGGCAACAGATACAGGCAACAGGCAACAGATACAGGCAACAGATAGGCAACAGGTACAAATAACAGTGGCGGTTCAGGGCAAGGTTGTATGAAGAAGCAAAGGAGAGGAAGAGAACAGGAGGGAGGGGCAGGGGGTAGTATATTACATTTTGAAAGTATCTGTTTAAACAGGCCAGAAAGGCAGTACAGGATACAGATTAATGCTATACCACACAAGGCTAACAATTATGAGCATTAACTGTAGGGCCAATAAGACTGAGAGTACACCGTCAAGTTAACTCACAAAGGCAAGAGCCTCCCTGGCTTCTTATACTGAGCTTGATTGGGAACCAGCTCCAGGTGAGGACTCCTCCCACACAGCAATCAGGCAACAGAGGGGGGCGTGCAGGACAGAGACAGAGGTGATGCAATGGAAAAACACTGACACATACCAAACCAAGGCCAGGCTTTGACCAAGGCCGTAACAGCGGAGTTGCATGAGGTACTTATTGATAGTTGGGCTATACCACAATATATTGCATCCAGTGCACTTCCAGTTACGAGCAGCGGGGGAGCTCTGACGGGGAAACAGCTACTCTCTGCTTGAGCAAGAACGTAATTTAGCCACTTAAAAGAAGACTCACCTTTTCTCTTGTTTTTGTTCTGCTTTGTAAGGATTATTTTGACTAATGCTTCTAATTTCTGAGGTAGAAACCCTGAATAAGCCCACTTAGAGTTTCCTGTCTCTACCCACGTGTTTCCCCCCTTTCTTTGTTTATGTATTTTGTTTTTAATATCTGCAAATAAATAAAATAATAAAGTAAATATGAAGTTATATAGTCTCCCATCTGAAATGAGTGAAGCCGATTGTCTTCTGCTGCCGCTGCACAGACAGAGATGTGACTTTCATATCACACTCTGCACGCCCGTACACACGACACAACCGGTGACCATCTCCCCTCACTGGTGAAGTCAGAGCAAAGTGTTGACTCATTCTAGGTGATAACTCAAACTCCCACTCTGCTGTGTGGCCTTGAAGACAAGTTCTGAACAAGCGTGAATTCTCAATAGCTGCAACCAGATATGTGAATTTCCAAAATGCATTGTGATGTCATCCACTCTATTGTGAAATCCCCCCATGCGTCATAGGATGAAGCATCTGTCTATCACATCTATCAGGTGGTGGTGTGGCGTCAGACCAAAACCCGCCCACAGTTGCCTATAGGATGCTGATTGGTGCAAACCACTGGTGGTTCAGCTTCAAACTAATCTCTTGTTTTGGTCTATATTGGATGTTTTCATGTAATTGTTGTTCATATTGGTTTAGATGTCTTAGGTCAGAGACCTCGCATAAAAAGCCCATTAGGATTTATTGTCTCTTCTCTGCACCTGCACAATCTTTTCATCCTTTTGTATCCTTTTGTTTTTTCTTGATTTTATTATGTGATCAATTTAGCGGCAAGATTGATTTGTCATGTGATCGTGATATTGAATCCAACTGCCTCACAAGGTTATATATATATATATATATATATACCGGTATCAAGGTTATTATAGTTAACGAAAACTAACGAAAAAACAAAAACTAGAATTGAAAAAACATGAAATAAACTGAAATAAAAATAAAAACTAAGCTTTACAAAAAAAAAGATAACTAACTGAAACGGTATTGTGTGTTTACAAAACTAACTAAAATAAAATAAAATTGAAGAGAAAATGTCCTTAGTCTTTGTCAGTTTACAGTATTTCATACATAATAAGCCTATTTTGAGTGGAGATGAAATCTATTTTCCTAGATCTATCATATTTTATGACCCTTTTGAATCTCACCCCTGACAAACACGCCATATTACAAAAAAAAGAGGAAAGGGGCAAAAAAAGACTAAAACTAACACTGAAACTAATAAAAACTAAACTAAAACTAAGCATTTTCAAAAACTAAAAACTAAACTAAACGATCAAACCCACCTTAAAAACGAATGAAAACTAAACTGAAATTGAAAACAAAAAGTCAAAACTAATAAAAATAAAAACTAATGAAAAAATCCAAAACTATTATAACCTTGACCGGTATATATATATATATATATATATATATTTATTTATCTATCTATTTATTAGATAGATATCTATTTATTAGAATATAAACTAGAAATCTGATCTTACTATTCAAGTTAAAACAATGGCCATTTGGTGTAATCTGTGAATTCCTGACAAACAAAGTCTGATTGTAGAAAAGAGAACCCACTTGAAATTAAATTACACATTTTTCACTACACTACGGTTATTTTTGTTTCTTTACTCTTTAGCACTCTGTCCTACATTAAACAATATATTAGACAATGTTCAAGATATTTATAGATTATAACCATTTTATTACCGTTGTATTTACATGTTCCACCTGTTCTAGTTAATGTTATGAACATCCTCTTATCTTCAGAATGCACTAATATATTTCCCCTCTCAGAACCAGCAGCCAGGAAACTGATGACGATCCATCTGAGCTACAGCAAAGTCCACAAACCCAAGGCAAACCCCAGAATCTGAACACAACATACAAGATACAAGATACAAGATGTTTATTGTCACACGGATATACAAGTACACACGGTGAAATGCTTGATATGAGTTATGTTCCATTACAGTCATCATCATCATCGTCATCAACATCGTCATCATCATTGTCATCAACATCGTCATCATTGTCATTCACATTATCGACATGGTACATTACATGGTACATTAACATCAGAACATTGTCATCGTTATTGTCATCTGTTCCGGTGCTTTTCGGGTCTGTGCCGTATATTGCGGATGCCTATAAATAATCTTTATATGTTATGTTAATTAGTGACTTCATAGGCTATGGGCCTTTTTCACCATCAGCCAGGTTGTGTCTAAAAGGCATGAAATACTGTAACACAGGTGCAAGCAAAACATTAATGAGGGTTTCCAACTTCCCATCCATTTATGTGTTCCGGTGCCGGGGCACTCGTTAATGTATTGGTTGCACCTGTGTTATTCCCTGCCTTTTAGACACAAAAAGGCAGAGATGAAAAAGGCGAATCAAGACACAGCATTATTCAATCTTCATTTAACACGTTGACTGCCAACAACGAGTTGAGTCGTCAAACACAATCCAGCTGTTCACTGCCAACGACGAGTTGAGTCGTCAAAAAAAAAAAAAAATTTTTTTTGACGGTGCTACGTGGATCAATGCCCCCCGCGTCTCCTATGGAGATATTGGAAGTATTGAATGTGTATAATCTATTTTACCGACCAGCTAGGTGGCGACGGTGCCCTCCCGACAGAGAGAAAGTCAACCAAAAGCAGCCGCCTCCCGCGGCTGCTTCCTCCATTCAAGGAAATGGCTTGCCGATTTTACAGTCATCAGTCACCAGACTCGCCGCTCTCGGGCCGCGCCAGCAGCAGCACACGGGGGATTGCAAATTTGCATAAGCCTAGAGTCGCACTGGGCTTCATCGGGGCTCTCAAACCCAAGAGACGAGTGAGCCCTATCCACACTCGCTGCCAGGGAGGGAGGCTGCTCAAACTCGCTGCCAGGGAGGGAGGCTGCTCGAACTTGCTGCAGCAGCAGCAGCAGCAGAGCACTCGCTTGTGACAAACGCAGGCTGAAAGCCACTAGACACGCCCACGGAGGGAGGAGTTGAAGGAGAGAGCGTTCGGAACTATATTGTTTGGATGTCTGATCTCTCACTGATGCCAAAAATAAATGGTTAAAGTGACTGTTCTGCCTGTTTGATTGAATTTCACAAAACTGCGATTATCTCAGCTTTCACTCTCAGACAGCTGAAACCATGCTGTACTCAACGGCTAATATCTACATAACTACTAACTCTACAAACTAACTCTTTTAGACAGAGAAAGCACACATGCTATTAGTACTTTTCTGAACTTTGTGTTCACAAACTCCAAGCAGAAAAGAATCCTCGGCTCTTTTAAAATGAGCCAGAATCTTCAAAAAACGGCCTGGCAGAAGCTACCTACAGCAAAAAAAAAACGGCTGGCAGTCAATGTGTTAAGCAGGTAGCCACAATGAGACTTAAAATGTGTTTGTCAGGAGAGACCAGGCCAAGAAGGCAGCATCATGACAACCATCAAAGTGAAGGATATAAATACAATGTACATATGATGTAAAGTGCTTGTGGATTTGGCAGGACTGGAGGCTGTATGGGGCTTTGTTGCAGAGGTGTGTGCTGCTGTCTTTGTGTGGGCTCTTTTGGCTTGTTAGTGGTGTGGTGCGGGGGGTGCTCTTTGTGTGGTGCGGGGGGTGCTCTTTGCCTCTCGGGGTGCCAGTTGACTGGTGGGGTTTGCAGAGGTGTGTGCTGTCTCGTCTGGGTCCTGTCAACACGTTCTCACTCCCAACCCGTCAAATACTGACGTTTGGTCAGGAACCCTTATTAACCCTTATTTTTCATTGTAAAGCCACATCATAATAAAAATTATATTCATGTGATTGTGTGTAGTTCTTCATAGATCTAGCCTCTTCATTTTGCTCTCAATGTGCACCAGATTGATGCATTTTACTTTAAAATGTACACAATTTCCGGGGGCATGCCCCCGGACACCCCTAGGGGCGCTGTGCTCCCCCTGCCAAATGTCCTCACCACTTTCCTTTTTTTATGATCAATTATTTATTCGTATTTTCATAAACAATACAGTCCACACACACCAAAAGAACCACAAATATATAACAAACAAATAAAGACATACAAAACAAAAATCAAACTAAACCTAACCACTATTCTAAGAAAAGAAAAGAAAAACAGTGTCACATCAGCAGCCCACAAACACCATTGCAAAAGCCCCCGGCATAAACATCAGCTTAAATAAAATAAAATAAAACATCTTCCCATCACAGTCCATTCCCAAAATCCAAATATTTCCCCCATTTCTGAACATATTTCTCCGACTGGTTAATGAGACGAAGAGAGAGTTTCTCGTATGCTGCCACCGTCCCCAACTGAGAGAGCCATACATTCACTGAGGGTAAATCAGCCGACTTCCACTCATGAACTAGAATTTTCCTGCCAAGCATAAGAGCTGTATGGATCCAGTCTGCTTCAGACTTGGGGAGGTTGTGCAATGGTAGAGGATCACCAAGAATAAACAAACTAGAAGAGAATGGAACATCCTGCCCAATTATCCCTTTAATTTTTTCGTGAATGGCTGTCCAAAAATATTGGGCTTTAGGGCAAGCCCACATAAGGTGTACCAGAGTACCATCCGTGATGTTACATCTCCAACACTCTGGGCTCTCCCTCAGCTTAGCTCTGAATAGCTTTACAGGAGTCCAATAGATTTTATTTATAATCTTAAACTGGATCAGTCTTGTTTTAATCTCCCTAGACACCTTCTTTACATTCCTTAAGATTTTTTTCCATGTCTCATCAGAAAATGACATATTCAAATCAACTTCCCAACCCACTTTAAGAAAACCAAACTTAGTATCTGATTGAGTCAAAAGCATGGAATAGTATTTTGAAGCTTCGTGTCCACTTCCAAATAACTCCAGAATTAAAGAGGGGGTATTCGAGTTCAGAGGTTTGGAAGGAGGCAGTCCGAATGTCTGAATTAACAGATGCCTCATTTGACGATACCTCCAGCCCTGGCTTTCAGGTAAATCAAACTGTTGTTGTAAAGCAGTAAATGATTTTATATTGTCCCCCAGGTAAAGGTCCCCCAAAACAAGGATGCCCCTATCCACCCAGACCTTCCAAATAAATGGTTTCTTATCTATATTAAGCTTAGCGTTCAGCCAGATACCTGAAGACAAATTCAAAAAAGGATCAAAATTTAGTATTACAGCCGACCTTTTCCAAATCCATTGCATATGCTGGAGTATTGGGTGAGTCTGGGCATCCTTCGGCAATTTTGCCGATATATAATAAATAGAGGGGATAGCCTCACAGAGGGCCTTTTCCATAGAAAACCACGGTGGAGCGCGCTCAGGAGGTAGAGTCCAATGGGCCAGGTGCCTCAAACCAAAAGCCTGATAGTATAAAAGCAGATTTGGAATACCTAGTCCTCCCTGGTCCACTGGTCTCTGTAACCTACGCAAGTTAATTCTAGGGCGCTTATTGTTCCAGAGAAATGTATTACAAAGCCTATCGAACTGCTTAAAGTACCTCAGAGGAATCCTTATTGGCAGTGCCTGAAGTAGGTAATTACACTTTGGTACACAAGTCATCTTCACAATGTTAGCCTTACCCCACATTGAAATTAAAAGGGGGGCCCATCTCTCTATATCTACTTTAAATTGACCTAGCAATGGCTCAAAATTTATACTAATTAGCTCTGAGAGCTTAGGGGGGAAGGTTATGCCCAGATATCTAATGCCCTCCGTGGGCCATCTAAAGTTTCCAGACTGAAACAAGGATTTGGGGCAATAAGCCGTTAGTGGAAGAGCTTCCGATTTCAGCCAGTTAACTTTATAGCCTGAGAGCTTGGAAAATGAGTCTATTATCTTAAATAATGCAAAAAGGGACCTCTCTGGATCTGAAACAAATAGAAGAATGTCATCTGCATACAACATCAGCTTATGCAAATCCTGACCAATCTGTATACCAGGGAAAGCTGGGTCTAGGCGAATAGCTGAAGCTAGAGGCTCTATTGCCAGGGCGAAGAGCCCAGGGCTCAAAGGATCCCCCTGTCTTGTCCCCCGCCCTAATTCAAAAGGAGGTGAAATAATACCATTGGTCAGGACTGCAGCTTGAGGCCGAGTATATATTAACCGTATCCAATCAATAAATGTATTACCGAAGCCAAAGGACTTCAAAGTCAAAAACAAATAACGCCATTCTACCCGATCAAAGGCACGTTCTGCATCAAGAGAAATGGCTGCCATAGGCATCTGTTCATTCTGTGTAGCCCACATTATATTAATTAGACGTCTAACATTATCGACATAATTGCGGGAATGAATGAAGCCGACTTGATCTTTATGTATTAGATAGGAGATAACTTTATCCATTCTCTTAGCGAGGATCTTCGAGAGAATTTTTCCATCACACCCAACTAAGCTAATAGGCCTATAACTTTTACAGTCTAATGGGTCTTTCCCTTTTTTTTAAATCAAAGTAATAAGTGCCTCTGACAAAGTCCGGGGTAGGGAACCCCGTTCTAATGACTCAGTATACATATCAAGTAATAATGGAGCTATTTCTGCAGCATAGCAGTGATAGAATTCTGCTGAAAACCCATCTAAGCCAGGTGATTTAGCTAATGGTAAGTTATGTATGACCTCCAAAATCTCCTCTACAATAATAGGAGCATCCAGCATAGCACGTTGCTCCTCAGAGAGAGAGGGGAGATTTATATTAAACAAAAATAAAGTTATCTCCTCATCCTCTGCAAGTGATTCTGAAGTATAGAGTTGAATATAAGAGTTCCTAAATGTATTATTAATTTCAGTTACATCAGAGACCAAACTACCCCCCTGTGCCCTAATAGCCGGAATAGCGCTCATAGACTCCCTTTGTTTAATATAATTGGCCAGCATCCTACCCGCTTTGTCCCCCTCTTCGTAGTGTTTCTGTCTGGCTCTAAACAGCGCAAACTCTGCCCTTTCAGTAAGAATGGAATTAAACTCGTATTTCAGTCTGGTCAGAGCTATAAGATTAGAGGAAGTCATGTCGTTCGCATATGAACTCTCTGCTACTTTAATTTGTTTATCCAATTCAACTTGTTTTGCAATGTTAGCCTTTTTCCTGTAGGATGCATATTGTATAATATAACCTCTATAGTCCTCACCACTTTCCAAATCAAACCTACGCCCATGGCCTGGAGGCTGGAGTTGCTGGAGCACTCTGCAGATGAAGGCCAGCGCTCCACCCAGGTGTTCCTATGCAAAATGTAGATGAAGCTGACGGACAGGAAGAGAGAAAGGAAGACATTCATTTCCTTGATTCAAAATATTTGAGTTTAAAAGACAGACAGGGCTAAAAATGGCCGTAATAAGTTATCACAATATTATTATATCCGAAAAATAAGGCAATATGTAGTCTCTCATGATATCGATAATATCGATATCATATCAATATTGATGGATTTTGCAGACCAACTTTATCATTTCAGGTTCAGGTTAAATTTAAGTTGTCAATTACAAGTTGCTGTCACTCAAGGGCAGGAGGGAACGGGGTGTGAGTGGATGTTAAAACAGGATGTTGGACCTGACATAATGCAGGGAGGGATCATTCAAAACTGTAAACCAATATCTAATAATATCTGAATTGAAATGTTCTGATCCATGTCACTTCTCCTCCTTACCTGTTGGTGTCGCTGTCTATGGTCCACTGGTCCTCTTTGGGGGCGATGACGAGGTACTGGGAGCCCTGCTGCAGGTTGAGGCCATCTCTGCAGCCTCCATGAGACATAAAGAGCCTCTTCTGACCCGACTCCACCCCAGCCTCCACGCCTGGGTGGAGGGAAGGAGAGAGTTGGAATTATTTACGACATAACTCTGTATAACTAAATCAACACTCAAATCAATTGCAGGGCAGGGGTTCCCAACCTGTTTTGGCTCGTGACCCGATTTTGATGTCACAAAAATCTAGGGACCCTAGACATTCAAATTATGGTACACCGTCGATAATAGCATCAGTGACAGCGTCAGTGATGGCACATGTATGCTTCTTTTTTCCCTCAGAATTCTGACTTTATTTTGAGAATTCTGACTTCATTCTCAGAATCCTGATTTAAAGTTATAATCTCAAAGATTTTCATAAAAAAGTCACTATCTGATAGTGAGCCCACTGACACTGTTTGGATCTCACCTGCAATTGCCACTCATCACCATAGGTGTCACTCAAGAGAAGAAAATTGAAATCTTAGAGATTATCACTTCCACTTTAAACTCAGAAAGAAAAGGAAAAAATCGCAAGTGACACTAATCATCTGCTCTAGTTTTAAATTGTGTCTGGTGAAAATAAAAAAATAAAAAAAATAAAATCACGCAACCCTATTTGAATTTCAGGTGACCCCACTTAGGGTCACGACCCTAAGGTTGGGAACCACTGCAATAAGGGCCCCTATTCTCCCACAGGCCTTCGGCGCTAAAACGGGCCTTAAACGCAAAAAAACGTGCCTTGCGCCTGTTTTGGGACGATATCAATATGGCTTTACGCTGCCAAATGCGCTTTAGGCCGAATGGGCGTGGCGCAGTCCCAGAATGGGCCAAAGTGGGCGTGTCGGCGCTAAATACCGGCCTACTGATATCTTCCGACCTGGCGTAAATTTAGCGCCTTGCGCTTTTGAAAAGCAGGCCTATTCAGTGCAGCCAGTTGCGCGGCGCGCTCCCCTCTGGCTCTCTCCCTCCCCTCTGGCTCTCTCCTCTGTCACCCTTCTCTGTGTCACTCTCTCCCTCTCTCCTCAGTCTGACAGGCACAATACGACTGTCTCTCTCTGACTCCCTCGCTCAGACAGACGCAGTTCTAAGTTCACTGCCTGTGAATGTCCCAGCATGCAATTGGGTACTCCATTTCGCTACTAAATAGCAACCAAATGAGGCGAAATAGATATAAAAGGTTGATCTAAAATAATGTGTAATGGTAACACAGCCTGCAATTGTAGAACATTTCAATATTGGACCAAATAAAACATCGAAATTAAAACACCACCCTAAGTGAAACATATATGTCCTCCTGGGCCTATATATATCCCTTGTCGATTTAATGTGATGTCCGCTCCAATAACTTGGCCCTACTTCACATTTAGTTTTACAATAAAAACACATTTATGCAATGACTTTACATAATGTAGGGTATATTTATGTGCATCATTCTACCTGCAGCAGGGGAGAGAAAACGATATCGTTCTGGACAAACTTTCACCAATATAAAATTAATCTCATCATATAGTAGACTATATTTTTCTAGCTGATGCCTTTAGAACATTCTTTTCACTTTGATCTTGCTATAGTGTAGCGTATTTACATGCTTGCAGTATTTAAACTGCAGTTAGATTGGTTTGAGAAGCATAATAATATGGAATAATAGCCTATAATGGAGACAGACAGACTGGATGAAGGGAGGGGGGGGGGGGGCAGAGCGCTTGGCTTTCGTCAGGTTTTGCGGGACCACTGGAATTGGAGCTAAAAAGGCAAGCGTGCGATTCGTTTATTGCACTTATCCAATGAGCATGACGGTGCATAATTTTACGCTTAAAAGGCGTGGTTGTAATGCTTTAGGCTGCGTGTAGCGCCAGCACGACGCTATCAAGTGCGCCGGTCCACGCCCACTGATTTGCGCTGCGCCAGGCGCTCGGCCTAGAAACAGCGCCAATGCAACGATAGGGGCCAAGGTGTGAATTAGGAGGCAGGCTGATCATTTTGAGGACAGTGTATTTGGCTCATATTGCCCTTATTAAATATCAGATATTTACAGTCATGTTGTCCACTGCTGATAAAATGGAGGTGTCATTTTTCAATCTGGAAAATGTGCAGTGAAATCTGGTTTTCTTTGTTCTTTCTTTTCTTTTCTTTATTAAATTAATTGGTCAGTGTTTGTTTTTCCACAGCTCAGGCGAGAGCATCACAAGGTTAATTCAGGTCAGTCAGTCAGTCTGGGACGCTTAGTGAGATGCTTAATCAGATGCCATCTTTGACTGTGAGATAGTGTTTCCCATACAGAGGCTTCTTCCCAACTGCCATCAGCCTCACTACAAGGCTCAAAAGCCCCCCACCGGCTCAACAACAGACATTAACCTAACATGGAGACTGAGACCTCCTGGACTCTGTTTACTACCATAACCTGCCCCACTAATGAGCACCTGTCGGATGAGCCATCAGAGTCATATTGATGGAACCATGCTGCATACAGTCAAATTCATATTCTGATTAACTACTGTGGCAATAAAAGTGAATGTGAATGTGAATATTAAGTTGGTCAGTGTATAGAGATTGGTCTAAATGGATCTCTGATGTGCTCCTCATGTCATGTGGAGATGCACAGAGCAGCAGCACTGTAGTCGAGCGTTTATAAGCAACCCATTCTCACTCCGAGCGTGTAGCATATTGACGCTTTGTCCCGTGCCTTCTGCGTCACTTGTTACTAACATGGTACCCTTGAGCGACCCATGAAAGGACTTGGGCTTTCTGACTAAACTCAATGTAAACCCATGGAAGTCATCTTTTATGGCAACTGCTCCCCCATTAGTCAACTGCTCCCCCATTAGTCAACTGCTCCCCCATTAGGGTCTGGGGGGAGGCGCTAACCTCTCCCAGACCCTAACCCTAAACCTAACCTCTCCCACCCCTCATGCCTAAACCTAACCTCCCCCAGACCCTAACCCTAAACCTAACCTCTCCCACCCCCCACGCCTAAACCTAACATTGGCATTGCGGACTGTCTGCACTGCGGGTGGTCGGCATAGCGGGTGGACACCGCATGTCCACTGTACAGCTGATGTGTGGTGAGCCTTCTGCACAAACTGCCATGCATCACCCAGGTGCATGTTGAGCTGACCTAAGTGCTGTTAGAATCCTCTGCCCTTGAAGCTTGGTCAGTGTTAAAAGTGAGGTTTTGCTACTGTAGGTGTCAAACGACTGAAGTGCAGTTACGCCCTTTTAGCAGCAAACAAAACCCTACCTTTACTGTTATGGCTTTCTGCTCTTGTGTAAAACGTATGGGTCATGAATTCAGTTGTGTTGACACAGAAAATATCTCACCAAGACCTTTCAATATATATATATATATATATATATATATGAGAGAGCAGCTGTAGAGCAGGGGAGGGCTTATGCCAGCAGCTTGTTTCAGTGCAGCCAGACTCATCTCACGGAAGGGAGGGGAGGCTGGCCAGTGAGACTAGGGCAAACTAAACATGCCCTAAAATTACACATAGCTGAACACAAGACTGCAATCCGCACTAAGAGGGACTATGTATGCTATTGCTCGTCATTACGTCCAACACAACCATGAATCTCCTGCCTCTCTTACATTTTGGAGCATTGAGAAAGTCACTCTCTCCCCCAGATCAATAAATTACTCTGTAGAGAAGCTTTTTGGATCACAGAGCTGAACACAGTTTAACCTTCTGGACTCAATGAGGAGCTAAATCTCACCTGTTTTCTTTAGCCCTGACCTTCCTGGGTCTTGAGGCTATCCACCTTATTTCTAGCTGCCAAGATGCCTTAATTACGTGAAATATGGGTGCTTCTTCTGGTGTAATCCAACCAGCCACCCTCTTCTTCCCTCCTTTTAACCTGATATGGAAACTCTGCCTGCTCACACCTAGGTCCCTTCCCACCCCCCCCCCCCCCAACCCTCTCCTTCCTTCTAATTATTCATTTGATAAGCTGAATTTAGGGGATCCTAAACTTATATAAGCCTGTAATTACTGTAATTATAAATCATGCCTTTTTACAAGCTTGATGTTGCATTAATGATTTTTTCTATAATTTTGTTGTTGTAATTTCTTGTAATTGTAAACATGTATTCCTCTCTGCAATGATATATAATCATGTCGATCATGTCCATTTGTCACCTCCTCCCTCTTCTTCCAGCCTGGGCTGGATCAGCTTTAATTATGGGGAGGTTATTTAACAGACAAAATGTCATTGCTTTGTATGACTCTGATGAAGACACACTGTCAAAGCGTTAGTCATTAATAAAGGAACCTGTATACACTTGATCTGTGTGGTCTAGTCTCCTTTTGGATGTTCATCTGAAGCCTCAGTCTCTAAGATTGCTCTCTGAGAGCACCGGACCAGCTTGCTGGGCTGCCTGGGTAGAAGCGCGCCTAACCTCATCCTGCAAACACTTTCTGCTATGGTTGACAGATATTGATGAACGTTGATCTGTCTGAACAGCTGACACGACTAGTTAAGCTTATTCCATTGTGCACTCAGTGTAAATTGTTGTGGCTTAAAGTGTAATGATGATACAATACCTGACACTGACAGAAGGAAGAGAAGAAATCCACCCTCTGCTGCTGTGACACTCATAGTTGGTCCTCTCCTCTCTGTCCAGTCTGCAGATGTTCCACCACATCAGCAGGCAAGATCATGAACATAACATGAGAAGTCTATCAGTTAGACACGTCAAAAACACACCTCTAATATTTAGCTGACAATGTTCTGTCCAATCTACTGCTTTTATAATCATTCATTACCATGTCATTGAACAAAATTTAACCCAATAACATGGTCTGCAAAATAATATTACATTCAGTTAAATGTAACCTTTTAAATGTTTGTTAAATCTCTAAACTAAGATATAAAAGATAAATAGTCTCACAGAAGAGGACGTCGTCGTGAAGCGGAGAACTTGTTGAGTGGCACGTCTGTGTTCAACAGACAGACACTAACTGATCATAATGGCCAGGTTTCCTTCCTCTTTACATCGTTAAACATGAATTATGAAAAGCATGCTGGGAAATATCACCCAGTTTAAGGACATTTTCACACCTGCCTTGTTTGGTTCGATTTGAACCAAAGAGACAGAAGGGAAGGACGTCATCTGTGTTGTCTTCTGTGGTCAACAAACAGAGACACTAACTGATCATAATACAGCTCAGTGAAGTAGGAAGTACACACACACACACACACACACACACACACACACACACAGAGACACACAGACAGACACACACACACACACACACACACACACACACACACACACACACACACACACACACACACCTTCACATACCTTGTCTTATCTTAGCTTGTGCTATTTCATTGACTCGTCCTGATACCACAGAGAGGAAGTAGGCTAGAAGACGAGGAAGAAAGATGAGAAATAAAAAGAAAACATGTTGTAGATGAAGAACAGAGGAATATCAGCAGAGCTTCCTGAGTGGTCGTAAGTGAAGAGCCAGTGCATACTGGCTGCAGAGATTCCAGCATTCAAAAAACAAATTACTTGTCAGGTAGGACTAGGATGATGCAACAGCCTCTGAATGACAGGGGCTCAAAACTACGGTATAGGTATAACAACTTTTTTTTCATCTGTCATTGTCCCTGCCTATAGTGCCTATTATATATTAGTGGACTTGGCCCCAAAATAGTGATGGTTCTGTCATTCTGTGGTGTAGCCTACATTTCAGATCTGATGCTTGCAGTGCGCTATTCACCTTGTGTAGCCACGCCCATTTGACCCGGTTGTGTGGTCGTGTGACGACTTCCGGCAAAAAAAAAAAAAAAAAAAATTGCTGGCTGCTCCAATATCATCTAAATCTGAATTAACTAATAATTTAGCCAATTGTATGTATACCAAATAAAAGCAAACGGCAATGTCTAAGAATGCAACGCCATGTAACTGGCTCGTTAAGTCTCGCATTCCAGGGAATTACGTTAACGTCTGCGGGTCTTATAGACGTTAGTGGCTCGAGCGCTCGGAGGAGAGAAAACTATCTGAAGCTTTCTTTGTTGGAGTCCAGGTATGTTTTACAAGAAAGTGCTCGTCATTGTCGACGATAACGTTATCTGACCTGGCTAACAGTGGATACTCGCTTGCTTGCTGTGTACCGAGCTCAAAGTAGTAGGCTACGTTCTTTATTTTACCCCGTGCACTGTCCGCTACAAAAACAACTCTCTTATTTTGCGCCGCCGGAAGTGTTAACAGGACCCGGAAGAATTTGGCCTACTGTAAGGTCTGAACATTTAAAGGTGAATAGGGGCAGAAATTGACATGCGAGAGAGAGGGAGAGAGAGAGAGAGAGGGGGGGGGGGGAGAGAGTGAGAGAGGGGGGAGAGAGTGAGAGAGAGGGGGGAGAGAGTGAGATGGCCGAAAGAGTGATTGAATTACGCCGTGGGTGCACTGCCGGGCCCGGTGCACTTAATAAGGCCTGGTTTTGAAGAGCGCTAACCGCAAAATGAATGCCAGTTGGGAAGATAGCTTAGGCTGGTGGTATTTAAGGCCGAAACACCTATTCTGGCACTGCGCCACGCCTCTTCAGCGTAAAGCACATTTCGAGGTGTAAAAACCTGACGCTATCTTCCCGAGTCACGGGTAGGCAGGCGCAAAGTGTGTTTTTTTGCATTTGACGCAAGTTTATCGCCTAAGGCCAGGGGGAAGATAGAGCCCATAGCGTTCGAGTGTCATGTGACCGTTGAACGAGGCAAACGTTCACTGAAGTATAAATGCAACACCATGAGGGACACTTTCTTTTTTGTCTGCGACCATGTGCTGAGCGACACTTTCTAATAAGTATAAATTAAGCTTAAACCACTGTAAAACTCTTACTATCAGAGCTATTTTTGACCAGTTCACACTCCTAACATTATGAAATAACATTTGAATATATAGGCCTAAGTATTTAATGGGAACATTAACATATTTATATTCATCTAATATTGACCTACAATATGAATTAAATTATAGGATAGTAGAAATTATGTTATCATGCTGCAATGCTAGCATTACTTATGTCAGCATGCATTTTGAGCTGACCTAAGTGCTGCTAGGATCCTCCAGTCTACCCACAAGGCTTGGTGAGTGTCAAGTGTGGTTTTGCTAGGTGTCAAAATGGCGTACATGCAGTAACACCCTTTAGACAGCAAACAAACACTACTTTTGCTGTCTTTACAGTGAGCTATACAATGATTTGTACATATACAATTATTTCTTTATATTACTCCTGCTTATAGCGGACATTCTACATAACACTTATTGTATATTATGTAAATAAGCAGAGGCACAGCAGAGGATGTACTTTGTGCGGCAGCTGAAGAAATTCAAAGTGCCAAAGGCCACGATGGTGGACTTCTACACCTCCATCGTTGAGTCCATCCTCACCTCCTCCATCACCGTCTGGTATGCAGCTGACACTCTGACACTAACAGACTTCAGCACATCATCCGCTGCGCTGAGAAGATAATTGGATGCAACCTGCCATCCCTCCAGGACCTGCATGCAGCCAGGACACTGAAGCGGTCTCGCAAGATCATGCGGCTGACCCCTCCCACCCTGGCCACAAACTCTTTAAGACACTCCCCCACGGCAAGAGACTGAGGTCTGCCAAGACCAGAACCACCCACCACAAGACCAGCTTCTTCCCAACCGCCATCAGCCTCAACAACAAGGCCCAGAAACCCCTTCCGCCAAGGACCTCACTAACAACCCCCCCCCCACACGTACACACACACAAACTCACAACCTCCTCCTAAACTCAACTGAACCCCCCCCCCCCCCCATAAACCTGGAACTCATATCTAATTTAATGCCTGTTTAACTGGGACTGTAAATTCATGTAAATTCCCTGATTCAGGCCCACCTGTAATTTCATTTCTGGCTACGCCCCTGGGGCGGAGTTAATGGGGGGGCTGCAGGGGGGCCAGGCCCCCCCAGTAGTAAAAACAAACAAACTTTCTCCCTCCCTCTCTCTCTTCCTCTTTATACTTCTTTCAATCTTTTAATACATTTTTACAGTGTAGTTGATATGAGCGCTGACTGAGTATAAGATTTTCATTGCAGGTGACATGTTTGCATTGTTGCCGGTATATGACAATAAACTTGAACTGAACTGAACTAAAGCTGTGACAGGGGGGCCTCTCACAGGGCCTTGCTGCAGCCGCTCCCTCCCTCTGGAATGCCCTCCGCAGTCACATCTGACAGGCCAAAACTCACTCATGATGTCATCTTTCCAAAAAAGCCTTCAAAACCATTTCACTGTTGCTTTTTGACCTATAATCTTTCTCTCTCTCTCTCTCTCTCTCTCTCTCACCCTCTCTCTCTCTCTCTCTCTCTGTCTCTCTCATCTACCGTATTTCCCCAAATAATAGCCCGGCAGCAAATATGCGCCGGGCCCCTAATAGCCGCCGGGGGTCTGACCCCATTTTGCGTATTAAACGCCGGTCCGAGTAAACGCCGGGGCCATTATTTGCATTTTCTTAAGGTAACCCCAAAATTACTACGTTGCTGACAGCACTTGAAGGCAACACCAGTGTCGCGCCATACATGAAACAGCAGGGAGAAACACGTGAAAAGAAAACGCAAATCGAGGGAGCTCAACTTACGCTACCAAAAGCAATGCAGGGAAATCGATGGCATGGAAGCATTTCCACGATGTTTGGATTATGTAAAGAGTTCTGTTGACAACGGCTACCGCGGTCTTCACTTGAACTGAAGTCCCAGATGAGTTCAAGAGATATGCGCTATTGGAAATAGACTCGTCAATGGTAAGACTGAGATTGTGTTATATTTATACCGATTACGTGCCTAATGATTGTGTGTGACTATGTTTAATCAGCACCCGCCGTGGTGTGTGTAGTGTTTTTGCAAGTTGTTGTAGTGTTGTGTTTGGGATGTGGCTATGTTCAGACTGGTCGTAGCCTATTTGCTGGTGGTGATAGAATTGCGTCGGTCAACGTCATCTTGCATTATTTGCAAGTGCATTGTTGAAGTGCCAAATGCCCCATTTAGTGTAACCATGGCATCTATTATTCGGGTGCGAGAGAAGTAGAAGACGACGTGTGTGTGTGTGTGTGTGTGTGTGTGTGTGTGTGTGTGTGTGTGTGTGTGTGTGTGTGTGTGTGTGTGTGTGTGTGTGTGTGTGTGTGTGTGGCTACACGGTAGGTAGCCACGGCTGATTGCTGATTTTTGGTATCCTCCAAGGTGTGTGGGCTGACCGTGGCAGTTGATGGGAGTGAGGACCTTTGCACTAAAAAACATGTTGGACAGGAACTGTCACCGAATAATGGCCTGGTGCAGGTCGGTGCAAAAATAAATAAATGCCTGCAGCAAATACCCGCCTGGTTCTTTTAAACGCCTGGGGTCCAAATCGATTTTGCGTATTAAACGCCCAGGCTACTATTTGGGGAAATACGGTATTTTAATATTTTCTCTCTTTATTAAAGTTGTTTTATCCTGTATTTGTAAAGCGTCTTTGAGCACGGTCAAAAACAACAGTCAAGTCAAGTTTATTTATATAGCCCTAATTCACAAGCATGTCTCAGAGGGCTTCACAGAAAGTATGTCTAGCTGATTCTAGCTAACACAACAGTAACAAGAATATACAGAATAAAGATAACATTTGAACAATTGATAATATAGAAAATATAGAAATGAAGAGAGAGCAGAGAAGAGAGCAGGAGAAGGGGGAAGAGCAGGGGGAATGTGAGAGAGTGATGGGGTGGGGAGGGAATGGGAGATGTTGGAGGGTATAGGAGGTGGGGAAGGAGCAAGAGGAGAGAGCAGGAGAGGGGAAGGGGGGGGGGTGTGGGGGAGAAGAGAGCAGGGGGAGGGAGGAGGTGGGGAGAGAATGAGAAATATAGACGCACATCTTGCAAACGGACATATGTCAATTTCTAAGCAACAAACTATGCCTAATTTAATTGGCTGCAAGCCTTTAGTAGTGAGTCCTTTTGCCAAATAAGCACATGTTCACATATAGAGCTTATGGGTGCCTTGCTTTAGGGAAGAGTGGGTGCCATGCTTTGAATAGTGGCGAAATACTAAGAGCATGGGTGCCATGCTTTAAATAGTGGCGGAATATTGCCATGCTATGCCATGCTTTAAATAGTGGCGGAATATTGGAGGGGATAGAGTGGGTGCCATGCTTTGGAGTAGTGGGGGAGGGGGGGAAGAGGAAGAACACCGGGAAGAGGAGAAAGCAGGAGAGTGGAGGGGGGAGGGAGAGCGGGGGATGTGAGGGAGGAGAGGGGGGAGGTGGGGAGAAAATAGGAAATGTGGAGGAGGAGAGAACAGAGGAGGAGAGATGAGGGTGCAGGGGAGGGAGAGCCAGGGTAGAGGTAGGGTCTAGGGTTGGGGGAGGGGAGGGAGTAGGATACGGCCCGGATTAGGGCGAGGGTGGGGAGAAATGGGAAATGTGGAGGAGGAGAGAACAGAGAAGGAGAGGTGGGAGGGTGCAGGGGAGGGAGAGCAGGGGGAATGTGAGAGGGAGGAGAGGACAGAGAGGAGGAGAGAACAGAGAAGGAGAGGTGGGAGGGTGCAGGGGAAGGAGAGCAGGGGGAATGTGAGAGAGGGGAGAGGACAGAGAGGAGGAGAGAACAGAGAAGGAGAGGTGGAAGGGTACAGGGGAGGCAGAGCAGGGGGAATGTGAGAGGGAGGAGGTGGGGAGGAAATGGGAAATGTGGAGGAGGAGGGAACAGAGAAGGAGAGATGGGAGGGTGCAGGGGAGGGAGAGCCAGGGTAGAGGTAGGGTCTAGGGTTGGGGGAGGGGAGGGGGTAGGATACGGGCCCGGATTAGGGCGAGGGTGGGGAGAAAATGGGAAATGTGGAGGAGGAGAGAACAGAGAAGGAGAGGTGGGAGGGTGCAGGGGAAGGAGAGCAGGGGGAATGTGAGAGAGGGGAGAGGACAGAGAGGAGGAGAGAACAGAGAACAGTGAAGCGCTATATAATATACATTACATTACTAAACATACAATAATGAGTATTCATGTTCTGTAATTCTACTCATATTCTAATATGTCTTATATTTCCATTCTTGTACTTATTAAACAATAATTAGAGAGAGCTAGACCATGATGATGCCAGCCTTAAAATGAATTATTCCTCTAAATCTGGCTTCAAACAGGCAAAATTTCAAATGTAAAACAGACACATTTTTCCGTCTGACTCCTGCAGAAGTGGCCCCCCCAAAGCTAAAAGTCAAACTCCACCTATGACAACAGGAATATTAGTAATGTCAGGCAATCATGACAAGTGCCCAACAAACAAAAAGGAACTAGCTAACTTTGTAAAACATGTTGTTGTTGTTGATTATGAACAGTCCAACCTGTCCACCATCTGATGATGCTCTGGCTTCATGGAGGGCAGAGTGTTGTCATGACAACTCCAATGCCAGCATGGGATCATAAACTACACACAGACCATTTAGGAGGTGATATAAAAATGACAGTGGTGTTCCTGTCCTCCAGTCTTCCAGGTGAAGGTGCTGAATGTCACCCAGAGTTACTATGACCAGTAGGAGATGGAGATCACACAGGTTCTCAAGCTGTATGAGATGGAGATCACACAGGTTCTCAAGCTGGGTGAGTCACTGGACTTGGTCTCTTATACACGCTCGACTACAGTGCTGCATCTCCACATGACATGAGGAGCACATCAGAGATCCATTTAGACCAATCTCTATACACTGACCAACTTAATGTTCACATTCACATTCACTTTTATTGCCACAGTGGTTAATCAGAATACATACGATGAATTTGACTTAGTCTACGTATGCAGCGTACCCAGCGAGCACAAAACGTTTTTTCAACGTTGATTTTTAGTTGAAATCTGGGTGATATTGGGTTTGAACGTCTGAGACCTAATTTCACCCTCTTTTCAACCAGCTAAAATGCAGTTACAACGTCAACGTGTCAAAAAACACAATTTGGGTAATCATATTGTTCAAACATTTGTTGTAACTTGAAATAGAGACAATATTGATAGTGTGTTAATTGGCATTTGTCCAATTTATTGTGTAACTGAGAGTTGAAATCTGGTCTACACACAAACACTACATTTCAACGGATTTTATGTCACATGAAATATCATAAATATGGGACTATATAGGCTATGTGGTGCCAGCAAAAAGCTTCCAGGACACAACTATGGTTAATACTTTAGGCAATACTATAAAATAATTAATTGAGTTCCTGCAGTAACACGCATGCGCAAGTACATAGTAGTCACTAGCTGTGACTGACTAGACCAAAGCAAGTCTGCATCGGTCTTAATAAGTGTGGAGCAAGGTTCTCTGGGCAGTGGGCACGCTATGTTATTGTAACAGAGTGTATACGAGGCTCTGTGTACCCCCTGAGTTGCTGGTGTTAAATGAAGTTAACCTCTGAAGCCGTACAGCCTACAGACTATAGACGCACACACACAGTCAACATAATTTTAGTCTGTTACATAATATAATAGTCTCGTACACATCACATAAAATAACCTGTCCTCCCGATCGTTGAGCCTGTGGTATCGTACAGTAGTGTAGTCTACAAGTTGTGTGCGAGATAGAGTATATATGTGCCCGGCGCCCTATCTATTATAAGTAAATGTATAGCTCAGTTTGTAGAGCGCCGTGGGAGAATGTGGTTCAAATCCTGTGTGAGGTGTTGCATTTTTAATTTAAGATCCTCGTGAAATATGCTCTAAATGTGAACGTTTAATCAAGGTCTGCAAATAGTCGGTGAAAAAACGTTCACAAACTACCCCAAACCTTTCTTGCGTGTTTTTTCAACGTTGACCCTAAACGTTTTTTAAACGTCTTTTCAACCTAGAAATGCTCGCTGGGTAGTGGTTCCATCAATATGACTCTGATGGCTCATCCGACAGGTGCTCATTAGTGGGGCAGGTTATGGTAGTAAACAGAGTCCAGGAAACAGAGTACACGAAGACATGTCTAGCTCGTCTAGTTTTCCAGCCACTGGAAAAATACTTGCCAGGGCTGCGCGGACTCTGTCTTTCTGCCTCTGTCATGCGCATTGACGCTGCATCATGTCAGTGTGACGTAGTCGTATAAGGGGTCTATTCACATATTCTTTCTTCCTCAACTACCCCTCTGTATCTTCCTGTTTCAATGTGTAAAGGCAGAATGCCACATCTTATCTGTGCACAGAGTGACCTCTTACTTTTAGACAAATTATACAAAACATATTTTTCACATTTATAATCTTTTTTAAATAAACAATACGTTCTTAATTTTGGCTTCTGCCAGATTTATTCAGCCCAAGACTGTAGGCATTTAGCCCGGGTTCGATATTTGAAGTCCTCCATATTCACAAACACTCTTTGAAAATAATTTTCTTCCAAACCACACAACCTCAAAAATGTCAGATACCCATTCCCCTTCAACTGACAGATCCCTGTTAGTTGGTAAATCCAGCAGCCTGTTCCAGAGACTCACCATGCTGGCCTAGCCTGGGTAAACCCAGCCCCCACGTGACCTGCTCTCAGACCTCTGGTTCTCAGTCACTAGAGATGGCAGCATGCAGCCGCAACCGGACTGGATCGAGTGGATCGGAGCTTGGAAAGGAAGAATGTCGTTGCTTTACTGCAGTTCACCAATGACCACAGTTGTGAATAATTCTACTAATAAAAGGCGTGGTTAAATGGTTAACGCCGGCTTTAGCGCAGAGGGGAAATTAGGGAATGCGCTTGACCACGCTCACTAATAGCGCTGCGCCAGGCCTTAAATTAGCGTTTAAGGCCAGGGGGAAGATAGAGCCCGACATCTTTTTGTAGTCAGAAGGCGGAAGTCCCGGACTTCCTGGATCCTACGGGGAAAAGTCAATGGGGTTTTAGATTGTGGATTTCCCTAAAATGCATAAATTAAGGTCTGTGGTTAACAACAGTTTATTGGAGCAGTAATTTAGGTTCAGCAGGATAATCTTCACAAACGTGAATATCTTTTATGACTTTTGAAACGTATAAATGTGTTTTTTTAAACGTGATTTTTAGAAAATGCCTCAAAAGGCATAAAAGTGATTCACGTTTGTGAAGATTATCCTGCTGAACACAAATGACCAAATAACAACTTTTGTTATTAACAAAAGTTGTTGGTTAAAGGTCTGTGGTTAAACCACAGACCTTTGAGATGTTTGTTGTGTCTACTATTGAATAGTTTGACAGTTATTGAGAGTTGATTTGAGTTAATGAGTTATTAATTTGAGTTAGTGTGGACCAGTGATGTCACTGGTCCACACTTTAACACTCAATAACTGTCAAATTAAATGACAGACTTCAAAACCGTTTACAGTTTTCTGATATACTACTGATGTTCTAATGATACAAAGCTGGTTGAAAATGGGTGGAGTGTTCCTTTAAGTGAAATCCCCATTCTAAAAGCCCATTGACTTTTCCCCCGTAAGATCCAGGAAGTCCGGGACTTCCGCCTTCCGACTATAAAAAGATGTGGTACTCTATGGCAGTGGTTCTCAAATGGGGGTCCGCGGACCCCCAGGGGTCCGTGGCACTTTGCCAGGGGGTCCGCGAAAAGTTTTCAAGTAAAAAAAAAAAAAAAAAAAATTTAAAAGAAAATGCTACATGTTACTTATTCCTTCTCAAACTACTTCCTACATGGTGCTAGTCTATCAAAATATCTTGGCTGTCATTGATTGTGTTGCATAGTGGTTTTCTGGACTGTTGACAAATTGTGATATTGTAAGTCGCTTTGGACAAAACAAAGCGTCTGCTAAATGACGTAATGTAAATGTAATGTAATAAAAAAAAAAAAAAATTTTTTTTTTTGCAAAATCTTCATAGTTCAACGAAAATAGTTTATGCTTTAAATCTAAAATGGTTCATGGATTACATTCTAATAACAAACCTATCAAATTAAAAGTCAAGCACGTTACCGTGGAAACAATTAAGCTTAGCCCAAAATCACAAATCAGAATGAGGGGGTCCGCGGTATATTTTCTATCTTGTAAGGGGTCCTTGGCTGAAAAACATTTGAGAACCTCTGCTCTATGGGACGTGAGGTGCTGTGGAGACGACAGGCCTGTATCTGACCTGCTCCGTCTGACCTATATACTGTGAACTCTAGGACCTCAAAAACCTCACACACAGACCGCCCATGCTCAGTCAAGCGCACCCGCAGGCGCCATTTTGCCCTGCTCTTTACCAGATTATGAGAGAAAAAAAACGCATTAGAAAACTGTATGGCCCTGAAAACTCATGGACACTAGCCTGCATGTTTTGTTAACCCAGTTTGAGCTGACATGGTTCAATAATGTGCATCTATAGGCAAGTCGTGGGGAAGCGGTTGAAAGGATAGACCTTGCCCGCCATCTAGTGACAGGAGTTTAGCATTGCATCGTGTTTCTTGCCTATAGGTCTTAATGTGCTCCTTTGTCTTTGCAGTGTTGTTTTCAGTGTCTGTGTTGGACTTGCAGGAGTTAAGATCCTTTCTGATTCCATGAAACAAAATAAGATCTCAATCTCATTGATATTCAAATAATAGCATGTTGCATGTTGGAAGGAAAAAGAAGCATATGTTTTCTCTCTCCTCTGTAGGCCATCAAGACCTGAGAGTGTGCAGGTTTTCATTCAAGCCAATCACTACAGCAGCTGATTTCTCTGATTACTGGGACCTCCTACTTTACCCTGAATGGTTTAAGCTGATTGATTGCATGAAGACCATCAGGTGTTGTGGTCTATATTGTATCAGGGCTTGGTTGTGTTTCCTCTATCGAGAAGAACCAAGGCCCAAGTGTTATCAATAGACCCTTTTCACAGGGGCACTTTTGTGTCCAAAAGGCAGGGTAAACACAAGCAAAACAGTAATGGGGGTTGCCAACTTACAATCATCAAAGTTGGAAACCCTCATTAGTGTTTTGCTTGCAACTGTGTTTACCCTGCCTTTTTGACACAAAATGGCCCCCATATTTTTTATGGAGCTGGAGTTTGCAACATGTTCTCTTCTGTTTTCACCTGTTTGCCGCCAGTGACTAGCCTGGTAAACCAGCCCGTCACATGAACTCATATTTCATTTGGTCTAAATGAAATGTGATTTCACGTGACGGGCTGGTTTACCAGGCTAGCCAGTGACGGCATGTACAAAAATATATAATTTGGTGTGCATGTCATGATCTCTCTACAGTAGTCAGAAAAATCTGTCACAGGGTTGAATGAATAAATGATTTAATTGTGGATAATAAAAGAGCATCAAAGGGATAAAAACATGAGAAAGTGCAAGCACTTATTTACATCATGGTCCTTGGTCTCATGGAAACAAGACATACAGCAACACATAACATGATATATACAGCACAGATCAAGCAACGAGTTCATCACTCACCCAAACAATAATCCATAGTAATATAAAAATAATAATAAAAACACAATAATACATAAAAACACAATCTTAATATCAGCCCGGACTCAAAGCTCTAGGCTACACTAAGTTGCTCGGCAAAAAAAATGCAGTTGGTTTTTGAACCCATTCAAGGACTGGACAGATTTGATTACATTGGGATTTTTGTTCCATTCCTCCAACGAGCAGTAAACCTTGTTTTTTCAATAAACCCAACATGCTAAAAACACCCTGATATTTATTTGATTTATAACAGTATTGTTATAAATATCAACATAACCAGCCAACAGATATCAAAGCTGGTGAGCTTATAAGGAAAAGATATGGAAAGAACCTAACTCAAACTGGTTAAAAGTGACTATCTCTGCGTTTTGAGACAGAACGGCCAGAACACTACGTTAGCAAACGTAGGGCTAGCTAACGGCTAACAAGCTAAGGGCAGATTGTATTCACTGTAATATTAAATATTGTATGACACGTCTGCATACGTGAGCGTTGACAACCGTCTGACGTCAGCACCCGTTTGTAGCACGTGAGCCAATTCAAGAGTTTGAGCCAAAAATAAGATTATTTGTCAACAAAATACAGTGGCAACACTTTGGCTAATTAGCAGAGCAGGAAAAAACACGGCTACACATGAAATATCTTAAAATGACAAAACTGACTGGAGGGTTGCTTTAAATGAAGATTGAATAATGCTGTGTCTTGATTCACCTTTTTCATCTCAGCCTTTTTATGTCTAAAAGGCAGGGAATAACACAGGTGCTTGGAAGTTGGAAACCCTCATTAATGTTTTGCTTGCACCTGTGTTACTTCCTGCCTTTTAGACACAACCTGGCTGCTGGTGAAAAAGGCCCATAATAGCCCATGAAGTCATGTTGTGTTCAGATTCTGGGGTTTGTCTTCTTGGGTTTGTGGACTTTGCTGTACAGCTCAGATGGATCCTCATCAGCTTCATGGCTGCTGGTTCTGAGAGGAGGGAAATATATTAGTGCATTCTGAAGATAAGAGGATGTTCATAACATTAACTAAAACAGGTAGAACATGTAAATACAACGGTAATAAAATGGTTATAATCGATAAAGATCTTGAACATTGTTTAAAACTCATGCATTTTAAATCTCATAACAAGGACAGAGTGCTAAAAGAGTAAAAAAACAAAAATAACCGTAGTGTAGTGAAAAATGTGTAATTTAATTTCAAGTGGGTTCTCTTTTCTACAATCAGACTTTTTTTGTCAGGAATCCACAGATTACACCAAGTGGCTATTGTTTTTACTTGAATAGTAAGATCAGATTTCTAGGATATATTCTAATAAATAGTCTATAAATTGATGTCATTTAGGAAAAATAATTAGCTGCAAGAGGATGGGAGGGCCTGGGAAGAAATCAGTTCTCTTGATATCGTTGCAATTCCCACTGGTCTCTGATGGACGTCCATAAAGTGTTTGGACTAATTAATGCCCCATTAAGGCCTTTCTGTTCAAAACACTAACGTATTTGTGGATTGAACTGTGTTCTTCAATTTGATTGGTGAACCTCACCCTCCCACTGCAGACATACTGTACAGTGTGTTATATTTTACACATTTAGCTGAGTCATATTCAGACCAAATATGAATAAATGCAAAAGTATAACACACTTTTTAGATTCACCACCATCAACATGACAAGCAGCCGGGATTGAAAGGGTTAAAAATACATCACCCACAGTGAGTGGAGTCTGGGTGCAGAGTAGAGTATATTTGGTTCTGATCCATGGTGGCTGGATGGAGGCTCAGGTAGGTGGAGTCTGGCTGCAGAGTAGAGGATGTTTGGTTCTGATCCATGGCGGCTGGACTAAGGTTCTGGTAAATGGAGTCTGGCTGGGAGCTGGAGGCTGGAGCAGAAAGAGGAATCTGCAACAAACAATATAAAGTTTAGCAAGGTCACAAGACATGACAGCACACCTGACATACAATGGTAATAGGGATGTCAACAATTAATAATATTGATTAATTCCCATAAGTATGGGGGTGGGGTGGACCTGGTACCGGGTCTGTCGGGCTTAGTTAAAATATGAACATAGAGAAAACAAACCTAAAAAAATGCTTAATAAAGCAGTGGGACCTTGAGTGCATGGTTGGCAAATATAAACAATAGAGTATGCATGTTGACCATTAGAAAACTTTAGGAACAAAAAGAAAACCATGTAATTTCAATCTGCTCCCTTATACCTACTTACATCTTCAACCAATAGCATATGGTGCTAAGAAAGACTAGGCTTGGACCAATCTTCAACAATATAAATATAGTAATTTCTGTTCCCCCATTTCTTCTTACTTATAAAACTATAATCTAGTAGGTATGGCAGTAGTAAAAAAAAAAAACTGATAACCACAGTGTAATGAAACATTTGTCATTTCATTTCAAGTGGGTTATCTTTTCTACAATCAGACCGTTTTCCTGTCAGGAATTAGGTTATTATTAATCTTGAATAATAAGATCAGATTTCTAGGCTAAATTCTAATAAATAGCACAGAAATTTGATGTTATTGAGGAAAACATAATCTGCGGCCTGGGAAGAAATAGAGGTCCATAAAGTTGCCCCATTAAGGCCTTTCTGTTCAAAACAGTAACATTTGTGGATTGAATTCTGTTCTTCAATTTGAGTGGTGAACCTCACCCCCACTGCAGACATACTGTAGTGTACAGTATATTATATTTCAGACATTTAGCTGAGTCATATTCAGACCAAATGTGAATGAATGCAAAAGTATAACACACTTTTTAAATTAACCAACATGACAAGGAACCGGGATTGAAAGGGTCAAAGATACACCACCCACAGTGATGAAGAAACAAAGATTCCTGTCTCAATAATTTACTAATTTATGACAGAAGCGGTCGGTAAAGGAACACAAGGCAAGAAGAAAAGGTAGAAAAGTTTGTAATAAACAAGAGAGGAAGTTGATTGAGTGCAAGAGGAGGAAGATGAGGAAGAGGAGGATTTATTTGGGTGAAGAAGAGGAAGAGAGATGAAGTGAAACTCAGTCAGATGAGCTGTCAAGTTGTAGCCTGCTGGAAGACACAGAGTGACTCTGCAGTCTGAACTGAGGAGCCAGACTGCAGGAGGAAAGTACTTTTCTTTTTGGACTTGTTTAGTTCCTCTTCCTCACCTGCTGCTGCCTGTTGTCTGGTCTTCCTCCAGGTCCAGATGGTTGTTGGGAGGCCCTCTTCCTTCTGGTTAGGAGAATGAATGAACAACTGAATTCCTGAACACAGTGGATTTTAAATGCCCAAGTGAACATAAGCACAGTGAAACAGAATTGCTCACCTAATCCATAGGAAGACAAATAGAACTATGAGGAGGAGGATGACCAGGAGAAGAGTCGTAGTTACAGCAGCTGTTAATTTCCATGGGGCTGGAAGAGATCAGATGAAAATAGGAACAGGATTGAGGATGTTGATGTACACTGAGTTGACTTGTGTTGACCCTCCACTGCGCCCCTGGTTGTACTGGACAGTGCCCAGTTGTGAAAGTGAAGCAGGGCACAGCTGATAAAATATACGATCAGCAAAACCTTTCCCTGGTTCATAAAGAAGACAAGAGTTGACAGATCAAAAGTGTTTAGTTGTTTTTACATTAGTTGTATTTCACTCACATGTCACATTGACAGAGACAGAGGCAGATCTCTTTGTCCCCAGCTCATTCTCAGCAGCACAGTGATACTCTCCAGAGTCAGAGGACTGGATGGAAACCAAGTCAAGCTGTGCTCCTGCTTTCAAAGCTTTCTTCTCTGGATCTTCATTCTTCTTGTACCAGGTGTAAGTAGCTGCTGGGTTGGCATCACTGCTGCAGGTCAGAGTCACTGAACTGCCCTCCACTGTCTCACCAGAGGGACTCACCAACACTGAGGTGTTCCTGGGACCATCTGGAAGAAAGTATATGAACATACTTTACATTAACTATAAGATGTGGATGTGTTTTATCATGGAACCTATTGAAATGGTTAATGGATTATAGCTGTGAGATGTCAGGATCCTGAAGGTTAGAGAAGCAGCTTGTGAACAAAACTGATAACATAATGCAGTTATAGTAGCCTACAGTACATTAGGCTCTATGGTGTTATGTTAGTGACACACTGTGGAGTAAACTCACACACTGAAGGAGAGGGGAAAGCCTCATATCCGTGTAGAGCACAGGAATAGCTGTCTTCAGGACCAAAGTTGCCTTTATAAGAAGAAGAAGTTTCTTCCTTAATTGTCTGTCCGTTCTGGTACCAGACGTAGGAAAGACGACCAGCTAGAGGACAGCTGCTGTGACACTTTAGCTCTGCCTGGGTAAAGAACTGGGATCTGGTCACCTGCACCTGGAGATCTGGATCTGTGAACATGGAACCGGAATGTCATTAGACACTAAACCTTCAATCTCTCTCTCTCTCTCTCTCTCTCTCACACACACACACACACACACACACACACACACACACACATACACACACACACACACACACAATCAAAACAGCAGTTACAATTCTTATTGTAGATGTTAATACTGCGAAGTATTAGAAAATTAAATGCATCATCTAATACATCTCTGAATGGGGGACTACACACATTCATGGTGATCATATCTCAATTAATTTTAGCTTAAAAAATATGCAGCAGTTGTCATCAGTTAGTTTAAATATACCTGATGCTGTTGTATAATATATCAGTTTGTGTTCAACAGTACCTGTGATGATGGTCAGAGTTGTACCAGGAAAATCATTTCCCCATCCATCGTCCTGATCTTTGAATATGAAGCGATACTGGTCTGAATCACTCTCTCTCAGGTCAGTGATTCTCAGAGTGGAGCTTCCTCTCTTTCTTGTCTCCTCTGTGTTAATCATCTGAACACGACCTGCATACTCTGAGTCCTCACTAAGGTCCTGAGGCTGTGAGGAATCCTGCCATCGATCACTATGTGTGGAACTGAACCACAATTTAGATTTAACATCTAAATAACTGTTGTATCTGCAAGAAATGTCCACTGATGAGCCCTTCAAGGCACAGATGTGTCTGTTGGTGTAAGTCACTCTGTCGCAGGTTTGACCGTCGACACCTGAAAGATGAAAGAAGGAGTTTTAACTTTTCACTGTTAGAATGACATCTTTTAAATACAGGCAGTCATGGTACAGTGCATTAGGTAATGGTGTCCACCAGGTGGCGCTATGTTACTGACACAATGTGGAGGAAACTCACACACTGCAGGAGAGTGGAAATCCTCAAGTCCTTTTACAGCACAGGAATAGCTGGGTGAAGGACTAAAGCGGGCTGTATAAGAAGAAGTTTCTTTCTTCATTCTGACTCCACTCCAGTACCAAACGTAGGAAGGAGGACCAGCTAGAGGACAGCTGCTGTGACACTTCAGCTCTGCCAGGAAAGAACTGACTGTTGATCTGCTCACCTGCACCTGGAGATCTGATATGTGAACATGGAACAGAAATGTCATTAGAGATTAAACATTCATTCAATCACACACACACACA